>NW_026963459.1:0-33799 GCF_036588685.1 Mytilus trossulus
TTGTGTACATTCCATCTCTATAGATGTTGTCTGTCCAACGTCCCGACCTAAAGAGAAATAAAAAGACTAAGTTTTTCTTAATATAAACACGCGTCACGTGGTGTCTCCTCAATCTGGCGCGCGCGCTGGACCTAAAATAAAATAAAAACTTTCCAAACTAAACATGAAACTTCTCCGGTAACACAATACTAGACCCCTTACAGAAACAAACACATAAACAAACAAACAAACAAACAAAACAAACACCCCCCCCCCCCCCCCCCACCCAATCAATCTATGTTTCAAAGGGGGAAAGACCGTTTACAATTGCTTTTTGAAAGCAATTGATTTATATTGTAAAAAGGCCTTTTTAACCATTCTGTTCCGTTAATACAAAAAAAAAAAAAAAAAAAATCCCCGAGACCCCCTTTTGCCCCCCCCCCCCCCCCCATTTTTTTTACCCTCCACTTACAACTGAATGTAGTTTGTGTGCTATCTATCCTATCAACGTTAAACGAACGACAACTCCAGTTTTTTCCCTATTATATTGTTCATACATCTCTTCTGAAAAAATAATCCACCTCCTTGTTATCACTTAAACTCTGAAACTACAAGTCCAATCGATCCCAAAATTTACAGTCAGCAGGGCATACATGTACTAAAGGTTCATAAAACAACGTGGTGCCGATATCTCTCAAGACTTTTCCTAGAGAAAAAGAATGGCAATGCCGTAAAAATCGCTTGCTAGGTCCGAAATTCTCAATGAAATCCTACAATAAAAATGTCCGCTCCTGGATTGAAAAACTTATCTGTTACAAACTGGTGCTGAAAAATATACATTTTAAGAAAATAATCCTTAAACGTGTTTTAAAGTTACACCGGATCAATTAAATCCAAATCATGCACTGCTGGTGAACTGTGATCAAAATGTCCATTTCCTATTATGACCAAAGAAATTACATTGTGTACATTCCATCTCTATAGATGTTGTCTGTCCAACGTCCCGACCTAAAGAGAAATAAAAAGACTAAGTTTTTCTTAATATAAACACGCGTCACGTGGTGTCTCCTCAATCTGGCGCGCGCGCTGGACCTAAAATAAAATAAAAACTTTCCAAACTAAACATGAAACTTCTCCGGTAACACAATACTAGACCCCTTACAGAAACAAACACATAAACAAACAAACAAACAAACAAAACAAACACCCCCCCCCCCCCCCCACCCAATCAATCTATGTTTCAAAGGGGGAAAGACCGTTTACAATTGCTTTTTGAAAGCAATTGATTTATATTGTAAAAAGGCCTTTTTAACCATTCTGTTCCGTTAATACAAAAAAAAAAAAAAAAAAATCCCCGAGACCCCCTTTTGCCCCCCCCCCCCCCATTTTTTTTACCCTCCACTTACAACTGAATGTAGTTTGTGTGCTATCTATCCTATCAACGTTAAACGAACGACAACTCCAGTTTTTTCCCTATTATATTGTTCATACATCTCTTCTGAAAAAATAATCCACCTCCTTGTTATCACTTAAACTCTGAAACTACAAGTCCAATCGATCCCAAAATTTACAGTCAGCAGGGCATACATGTACTAAAGGTTCATAAAACAACGTGGTGCCGATATCTCTCAAGACTTTTCCTAGAGAAAAAGAATGGCAATGCCGTAAAAATCGCTTGCTAGGTCCGAAATTCTCAATGAAATCCTACAATAAAAATGTCCGCTCCTGGATTGAAAAACTTATCTGTTACAAACTGGTGCTGAAAAATATACATTTTAAGAAAATAATCCTTAAACGTGTTTTAAAGTTACACCGGATCAATTAAATCCAAATCATGCACTGCTGGTGAACTGTGATCAAAATGTCCATTTCCTATTATGACCAAAGAAATTACATTGTGTACATTCCATCTCTATAGATGTTGTCTGTCCAACGTCCCGACCTAAAGAGAAATAAAAAGACTAAGTTTTTCTTAATATAAACACGCGTCACGTGGTGTCTCCTCAATCTGGCGCGCGCGCTGGACCTAAAATAAAATAAAAACTTTCCAAACTAAACATGAAACTTCTCCGGTAACACAATACTAGACCCCTTACAGAAACAAACACATAAACAAACAAACAAACAAACAAAACAAACACCCCCCCCCCCCCCCACCCAATCAATCTATGTTTCAAAGGGGGAAAGACCGTTTACAATTGCTTTTTGAAAGCAATTGATTTATATTGTAAAAAGGCCTTTTTAACCATTCTGTTCCGTTAATACAAAAAAAAAAAAAAAAAAATCCCCGAGACCCCCTTTTGCCCCCCCCCCCCCCCCCATTTTTTTTACCCTCCACTTACAACTGAATGTAGTTTGTGTGCTATCTATCCTATCAACGTTAAACGAACGACAACTCCAGTTTTTTCCCTATTATATTGTTCATACATCTCTTCTGAAAAAATAATCCACCTCCTTGTTATCACTTAAACTCTGAAACTACAAGTCCAATCGATCCCAAAATTTACAGTCAGCAGGGCATACATGTACTAAAGGTTCATAAAACAACGTGGTGCCGATATCTCTCAAGACTTTTCCTAGAGAAAAAGAATGGCAATGCCGTAAAAATCGCTTGCTAGGTCCGAAATTCTCAATGAAATCCTACAATAAAAATGTCCGCTCCTGGATTGAAAAACTTATCTGTTACAAACTGGTGCTGAAAAATATACATTTTAAGAAAATAATCCTTAAACGTGTTTTAAAGTTACACCGGATCAATTAAATCCAAATCATGCACTGCTGGTGAACTGTGATCAAAATGTCCATTTCCTATTATGACCAAAGAAATTACATTGTGTACATTCCATCTCTATAGATGTTGTCTGTCCAACGTCCCGACCTAAAGAGAAATAAAAAGACTAAGTTTTTCTTAATATAAACACGCGTCACGTGGTGTCTCCTCAATCTGGCGCGCGCGCTGGACCTAAAATAAAATAAAAACTTTCCAAACTAAACATGAAACTTCTCCGGTAACACAATACTAGACCCCTTACAGAAACAAACACATAAACAAACAAACAAACAAACAAAACAAACACCCCCCCCCCCCCACCCAATCAATCTATGTTTCAAAGGGGGAAAGACCGTTTACAATTGCTTTTTGAAAGCAATTGATTTATATTGTAAAAAGGCCTTTTTAACCATTCTGTTCCGTTAATACAAAAAAAAAAAAAAAAAAATCCCCGAGACCCCCTTTTGCCCCCCCCCCCCCCCATTTTTTTTACCCTCCACTTACAACTGAATGTAGTTTGTGTGCTATCTATCCTATCAACGTTAAACGAACGACAACTCCAGTTTTTTCCCTATTATATTGTTCATACATCTCTTCTGAAAAAATAATCCACCTCCTTGTTATCACTTAAACTCTGAAACTACAAGTCCAATCGATCCCAAAATTTACAGTCAGCAGGGCATACATGTACTAAAGGTTCATAAAACAACGTGGTGCCGATATCTCTCAAGACTTTTCCTAGAGAAAAAGAATGGCAATGCCGTAAAAATCGCTTGCTAGGTCCGAAATTCTCAATGAAATCCTACAATAAAAATGTCCGCTCCTGGATTGAAAAACTTATCTGTTACAAACTGGTGCTGAAAAATATACATTTTAAGAAAATAATCCTTAAACGTGTTTTAAAGTTACACCGGATCAATTAAATCCAAATCATGCACTGCTGGTGAACTGTGATCAAAATGTCCATTTCCTATTATGACCAAAGAAATTACATTGTGTACATTCCATCTCTATAGATGTTGTCTGTCCAACGTCCCGACCTAAAGAGAAATAAAAAGACTAAGTTTTTCTTAATATAAACACGCGTCACGTGGTGTCTCCTCAATCTGGCGCGCGCGCTGGACCTAAAATAAAATAAAAACTTTCCAAACTAAACATGAAACTTCTCCGGTAACACAATACTAGACCCCTTACAGAAACAAACACATAAACAAACAAACAAACAAACAAAACAAACACCCCCCCCCCCCACCCAATCAATCTATGTTTCAAAGGGGGAAAGACCGTTTACAATTGCTTTTTGAAAGCAATTGATTTATATTGTAAAAAGGCCTTTTTAACCATTCTGTTCCGTTAATACAAAAAAAAAAAAAAAAAAATCCCCGAGACCCCCTTTTGCCCCCCCCCCCCCCCCCATTTTTTTTACCCTCCACTTACAACTGAATGTAGTTTGTGTGCTATCTATCCTATCAACGTTAAACGAACGACAACTCCAGTTTTTTCCCTATTATATTGTTCATACATCTCTTCTGAAAAAATAATCCACCTCCTTGTTATCACTTAAACTCTGAAACTACAAGTCCAATCGATCCCAAAATTTACAGTCAGCAGGGCATACATGTACTAAAGGTTCATAAAACAACGTGGTGCCGATATCTCTCAAGACTTTTCCTAGAGAAAAAGAATGGCAATGCCGTAAAAATCGCTTGCTAGGTCCGAAATTCTCAATGAAATCCTACAATAAAAATGTCCGCTCCTGGATTGAAAAACTTATCTGTTACAAACTGGTGCTGAAAAATATACATTTTAAGAAAATAATCCTTAAACGTGTTTTAAAGTTACACCGGATCAATTAAATCCAAATCATGCACTGCTGGTGAACTGTGATCAAAATGTCCATTTCCTATTATGACCAAAGAAATTACATTGTGTACATTCCATCTCTATAGATGTTGTCTGTCCAACGTCCCGACCTAAAGAGAAATAAAAAGACTAAGTTTTTCTTAATATAAACACGCGTCACGTGGTGTCTCCTCAATCTGGCGCGCGCGCTGGACCTAAAATAAAATAAAAACTTTCCAAACTAAACATGAAACTTCTCCGGTAACACAATACTAGACCCCTTACAGAAACAAACACATAAACAAACAAACAAACAAACAAAACAAACACCCCCCCCCCCCCCCCACCCAATCAATCTATGTTTCAAAGGGGGAAAGACCGTTTACAATTGCTTTTTGAAAGCAATTGATTTATATTGTAAAAAGGCCTTTTTAACCATTCTGTTCCGTTAATACAAAAAAAAAAAAAAAAAAATCCCCGAGACCCCCTTTTGCCCCCCCCCCCCCCCCCCCCCCATTTTTTTTACCCTCCACTTACACCTGAATGTAGTTTGTGTGCTATCTATCCTATCAACGTTAAACGAACGACAACTCCAGTTTTTTCCCTATTATTAAGGTCTTTCCTTTTACTAAAGGGAAAGACCTTACTGTATTTCTTCTGTTTATTATTATTATTATTATTATTCTTCCGCCAAACTTTGAAGAAGTTAGCAGCCTAAACCGTAAGACGTGTCGCTTTCATGTTCACACTTTGTATCGGTGTCATGAATACCTATCTGGAACTCACCCTGTTAGTCGAAATATTTTGTCGGTTCGGAGTAATCCCTCCGAAACCCAAAAACCTTGTTATCGTTCCAACACCGTAACCATAATAGGTAGAAAAAAAACAAAGGGTGAAATTTGTTCAGGACCAGACCTTGGTTCTTCGTTACATTTGGATCGAAAAGATTCAACGACTCATTGGTAGGGTTATGCCCCTATGAAAATTAACCGGTGTCGGTGGACCACCAAAACTCAGAAACCGTAAGTCGTAGAGACCTAGGACCTTCACCAATCATCATCAATTCATGTATCTTTGAAAAAAACCTCAAGGTCAAATTTGTATGTTGACCTTGACCTTTGACCTAACACCTTGTTATGGGATAATCTCAGAAACCATTATACTTACAGAAGTTTTAAATAGTGGAAAATGTTTGGGTCATTATGGCGCAACTTTGTTACATTTTGACCGCAGAGATTTGACCTTTTTTTAAGGGGCATAAAGCCTCTTTTACGTTTCTGAAAAGACAAAATCAGCTTTTACTACATAACCGAAGGTCCTAGACCCATGGGGTCTTCAGCAATGACATTGGGGACTAATGACCTTGACAAAGGTCAAAAGGTCAAAGGTCAAGGTCATGTCCAAGATAGCGAATTTAGTGTTTTTAACCTTATTTAAAGGATTTTCAGTGTGTTTTAAAGCTTTTCAATACATTCTACGTCTATTTGAACATGTATTTTACATTGCAAAAGGAAAGACCTCTCAATTGTTCAAGAACAATTGACAGTTTAATATTGTTCATACATCTCTTCTGAAAAAATAATCCACCTCCTTGTTATCACTTAAACTCTGAAACTACAAGTCCAATCGATCCCAAAATTTACAGTCAGCAGGGCATACATGTACTAAAGGTTCATAAAACAACGTGGTGCCGATATCTCTCAAGACTTTTCCTAGAGAAAAAGAATGGCAATGCCGTAAAAATCGCTTGCTAGGTCCGAAATTCTCAATGAAATCCTACAATAAAAATGTCCGCTCCTGGATTGAAAAACTTATCTGTTACAAACTGGTGCTGAAAAATATACATTTTAAGAAAATAATCCTTAAACGTGTTTTAAAGTTACACCGGATCAATTAAATCCAAATCATGCACTGCTGGTGAACTGTGATCAAAATGTCCATTTCCTATTATGACCAAAGAAATTACATTGTGTACATTCCATCTCTATAGATGTTGTCTGTCCAACGTCCCGACCTAAAGAGAAATAAAAAGACTAAGTTTTTCTTAATATAAACACGCGTCACGTGGTGTCTCCTCAATCTGGCGCGCGCGCTGGACCTAAAATAAAATAAAAACTTTCCAAACTAAACATGAAACTTCTCCGGTAACACAATACTAGACCCCTTACAGAAACAAACACATAAACAAACAAACAAACAAACAAAACAAACACCCCCCCCCCCCCACCCAATCAATCTATGTTTCAAAGGGGGAAAGACCGTTTACAATTGCTTTTTGAAAGCAATTGATTTATATTGTAAAAAGGCCTTTTTAACCATTCTGTTCCGTTAATACAAAAAAAAAAAAAAAAAAATCCCCGAGACCCCCTTTTGCCCCCCCCCCCCCCCCATTTTTTTTACCCTCCACTTACAACTGAATGTAGTTTGTGTGCTATCTATCCTATCAACGTTAAACGAACGACAACTCCAGTTTTTTCCCTATTATATTGTTCATACATCTCTTCTGAAAAAATAATCCACCTCCTTGTTATCACTTAAACTCTGAAACTACAAGTCCAATCGATCCCAAAATTTACAGTCAGCAGGGCATACATGTACTAAAGGTTCATAAAACAACGTGGTGCCGATATCTCTCAAGACTTTTCCTAGAGAAAAAGAATGGCAATGCCGTAAAAATCGCTTGCTAGGTCCGAAATTCTCAATGAAATCCTACAATAAAAATGTCCGCTCCTGGATTGAAAAACTTATCTGTTACAAACTGGTGCTGAAAAATATACATTTTAAGAAAATAATCCTTAAACGTGTTTTAAAGTTACACCGGATCAATTAAATCCAAATCATGCACTGCTGGTGAACTGTGATCAAAATGTCCATTTCCTATTATGACCAAAGAAATTACATTGTGTACATTCCATCTCTATAGATGTTGTCTGTCCAACGTCCCGACCTAAAGAGAAATAAAAAGACTAAGTTTTTCTTAATATAAACACGCGTCACGTGGTGTCTCCTCAATCTGGCGCGCGCGCTGGACCTAAAATAAAATAAAAACTTTCCAAACTAAACATGAAACTTCTCCGGTAACACAATACTAGACCCCTTACAGAAACAAACACATAAACAAACAAACAAACAAACAAAACAAACACCCCCCCCCCCCCCCCCCCACCCAATCAATCTATGTTTCAAAGGGGGAAAGACCGTTTACAATTGCTTTTTGAAAGCAATTGATTTATATTGTAAAAAGGCCTTTTTAACCATTCTGTTCCGTTAATACAAAAAAAAAAAAAAAAAAATCCCCGAGACCCCCTTTTGCCCCCCCCCCCATTTTTTTTACCCTCCACTTACAACTGAATGTAGTTTGTGTGCTATCTATCCTATCAACGTTAAACGAACGACAACTCCAGTTTTTTCCCTATTATATTGTTCATACATCTCTTCTGAAAAAATAATCCACCTCCTTGTTATCACTTAAACTCTGAAACTACAAGTCCAATCGATCCCAAAATTTACAGTCAGCAGGGCATACATGTACTAAAGGTTCATAAAACAACGTGGTGCCGATATCTCTCAAGACTTTTCCTAGAGAAAAAGAATGGCAATGCCGTAAAAATCGCTTGCTAGGTCCGAAATTCTCAATGAAATCCTACAATAAAAATGTCCGCTCCTGGATTGAAAAACTTATCTGTTACAAACTGGTGCTGAAAAATATACATTTTAAGAAAATAATCCTTAAACGTGTTTTAAAGTTACACCGGATCAATTAAATCCAAATCATGCACTGCTGGTGAACTGTGATCAAAATGTCCATTTCCTATTATGACCAAAGAAATTACATTGTGTACATTCCATCTCTATAGATGTTGTCTGTCCAACGTCCCGACCTAAAGAGAAATAAAAAGACTAAGTTTTTCTTAATATAAACACGCGTCACGTGGTGTCTCCTCAATCTGGCGCGCGCGCTGGACCTAAAATAAAATAAAAACTTTCCAAACTAAACATGAAACTTCTCCGGTAACACAATACTAGACCCCTTACAGAAACAAACACATAAACAAACAAACAAACAAACAAAACAAACACCCCCCCCCCCCCCCCACCCAATCAATCTATGTTTCAAAGGGGGAAAGACCGTTTACAATTGCTTTTTGAAAGCAATTGATTTATATTGTAAAAAGGCCTTTTTAACCATTCTGTTCCGTTAATACAAAAAAAAAAAAAAAAAAATCCCCGAGACCCCCTTTTGCCCCCCCCCCCCCCCCCCCCCCATTTTTTTTACCCTCCACTTACACCTGAATGTAGTTTGTGTGCTATCTATCCTATCAACGTTAAACGAACGACAACTCCAGTTTTTTCCCTATTATATTGTTCATACATCTCTTCTGAAAAAATAATCCACCTCCTTGTTATCACTTAAACTCTGAAACTACAAGTCCAATCGATCCCAAAATTTACAGTCAGCAGGGCATACATGTACTAAAGGTTCATAAAACAACGTGGTGCCGATATCTCTCAAGACTTTTCCTAGAGAAAAAGAATGGCAATGCCGTAAAAATCGCTTGCTAGGTCCGAAATTCTCAATGAAATCCTACAATAAAAATGTCCGCTCCTGGATTGAAAAACTTATCTGTTACAAACTGGTGCTGAAAAATATACATTTTAAGAAAATAATCCTTAAACGTGTTTTAAAGTTACACCGGATCAATTAAATCCAAATCATGCACTGCTGGTGAACTGTGATCAAAATGTCCATTTCCTATTATGACCAAAGAAATTACATTGTGTACATTCCATCTCTATAGATGTTGTCTGTCCAACGTCCGTCCAACGTCCCGACCTAAAGAGAAATAAAAAGACTAAGTTTTTCTTAATATAAACACGCGTCACGTGGTGTCTCCTCAATCTGGCGCGCGCGCTGGACCTAAAATAAAATAAAAACTTTCCAAACTAAACATGAAACTTCTCCGGTAACACAATACTAGACCCCTTACAGAAACAAACACATAAACAAACAAACAAACAAACAAAACAAACACCCCCCCCCCCCCACCCAATCAATCTATGTTTCAAAGGGGGAAAGACCGTTTACAATTGCTTTTTGAAAGCAATTGATTTATATTGTAAAAAGGCCTTTTTAACCATTCTGTTCCGTTAATACAAAAAAAAAAAAAAAAAAATCCCCGAGACCCCCTTTTGCCCCCCCCCCCCCCCATTTTTTTTACCCTCCACTTACAACTGAATGTAGTTTGTGTGCTATCTATCCTATCAACGTTAAACGAACGACAACTCCAGTTTTTTCCCTATTATATTGTTCATACATCTCTTCTGAAAAAATAATCCACCTCCTTGTTATCACTTAAACTCTGAAACTACAAGTCCAATCGATCCCAAAATTTACAGTCAGCAGGGCATACATGTACTAAAGGTTCATAAAACAACGTGGTGCCGATATCTCTCAAGACTTTTCCTAGAGAAAAAGAATGGCAATGCCGTAAAAATCGCTTGCTAGGTCCGAAATTCTCAATGAAATCCTACAATAAAAATGTCCGCTCCTGGATTGAAAAACTTATCTGTTACAAACTGGTGCTGAAAAATATACATTTTAAGAAAATAATCCTTAAACGTGTTTTAAAGTTACACCGGATCAATTAAATCCAAATCATGCACTGCTGGTGAACTGTGATCAAAATGTCCATTTCCTATTATGACCAAAGAAATTACATTGTGTACATTCCATCTCTATAGATGTTGTCTGTCCAACGTCCCGACCTAAAGAGAAATAAAAAGACTAAGTTTTTCTTAATATAAACACGCGTCACGTGGTGTCTCCTCAATCTGGCGCGCGCGCTGGACCTAAAATAAAATAAAAACTTTCCAAACTAAACATGAAACTTCTCCGGTAACACAATACTAGACCCCTTACAGAAACAAACACATAAACAAACAAACAAACAAACAAAACAAACACCCCCCCCCCCCACCCAATCAATCTATGTTTCAAAGGGGGAAAGACCGTTTACAATTGCTTTTTGAAAGCAATTGATTTATATTGTAAAAAGGCCTTTTTAACCATTCTGTTCCGTTAATACAAAAAAAAAAAAAAAAAAAATCCCCGAGACCCCCTTTTGCCCCCCCCCCCCCCCATTTTTTTTACCCTCCACTTACAACTGAATGTAGTTTGTGTGCTATCTATCCTATCAACGTTAAACGAACGACAACTCCAGTTTTTTCCCTATTATATTGTTCATACATCTCTTCTGAAAAAATAATCCACCTCCTTGTTATCACTTAAACTCTGAAACTACAAGTCCAATCGATCCCAAAATTTACAGTCAGCAGGGCATACATGTACTAAAGGTTCATAAAACAACGTGGTGCCGATATCTCTCAAGACTTTTCCTAGAGAAAAAGAATGGCAATGCCGTAAAAATCGCTTGCTAGGTCCGAAATTCTCAATGAAATCCTACAATAAAAATGTCCGCTCCTGGATTGAAAAACTTATCTGTTACAAACTGGTGCTGAAAAATATACATTTTAAGAAAATAATCCTTAAACGTGTTTTAAAGTTACACCGGATCAATTAAATCCAAATCATGCACTGCTGGTGAACTGTGATCAAAATGTCCATTTCCTATTATGACCAAAGAAATTACATTGTGTACATTCCATCTCTATAGATGTTGTCTGTCCAACGTCCCGACCTAAAGAGAAATAAAAAGACTAAGTTTTTCTTAATATAAACACGCGTCACGTGGTGTCTCCTCAATCTGGCGCGCGCGCTGGACCTAAAATAAAATAAAAACTTTCCAAACTAAACATGAAACTTCTCCGGTAACACAATACTAGACCCCTTACAGAAACAAACACATAAACAAACAAACAAACAAACAAAACAAACACCCCCCCCCCCCCCACCCAATCAATCTATGTTTCAAAGGGGGAAAGACCGTTTACAATTGCTTTTTGAAAGCAATTGATTTATATTGTAAAAAGGCCTTTTTAACCATTCTGTTCCGTTAATACAAAAAAAAAAAAAAAAAAATCCCCGAGACCCCCTTTTGCCCCCCCCCCCCCCCATTTTTTTTACCCTCCACTTACAACTGAATGTAGTTTGTGTGCTATCTATCCTATCAACGTTAAACGAACGACAACTCCAGTTTTTTCCCTATTATATTGTTCATACATCTCTTCTGAAAAAATAATCCACCTCCTTGTTATCACTTAAACTCTGAAACTACAAGTCCAATCGATCCCAAAATTTACAGTCAGCAGGGCATACATGTACTAAAGGTTCATAAAACAACGTGGTGCCGATATCTCTCAAGACTTTTCCTAGAGAAAAAGAATGGCAATGCCGTAAAAATCGCTTGCTAGGTCCGAAATTCTCAATGAAATCCTACAATAAAAATGTCCGCTCCTGGATTGAAAAACTTATCTGTTACAAACTGGTGCTGAAAAATATACATTTTAAGAAAATAATCCTTAAACGTGTTTTAAAGTTACACCGGATCAATTAAATCCAAATCATGCACTGCTGGTGAACTGTGATCAAAATGTCCATTTCCTATTATGACCAAAGAAATTACATTGTGTACATTCCATCTCTATAGATGTTGTCTGTCCAACGTCCCGACCTAAAGAGAAATAAAAAGACTAAGTTTTTCTTAATATAAACACGCGTCACGTGGTGTCTCCTCAATCTGGCGCGCGCGCTGGACCTAAAATAAAATAAAAACTTTCCAAACTAAACATGAAACTTCTCCGGTAACACAATACTAGACCCCTTACAGAAACAAACACATAAACAAACAAACAAACAAACAAAACAAACACCCCCCCCCCCCACCCAATCAATCTATGTTTCAAAGGGGGAAAGACCGTTTACAATTGCTTTTTGAAAGCAATTGATTTATATTGTAAAAAGGCCTTTTTAACCATTCTGTTCCGTTAATACAAAAAAAAAAAAAAAAAAATCCCCGAGACCCCCTTTTGCCCCCCCCCCCCCCCATTTTTTTTACCCTCCACTTACAACTGAATGTAGTTTGTGTGCTATCTATCCTATCAACGTTAAACGAACGACAACTCCAGTTTTTTCCCTATTATATTGTTCATACATCTCTTCTGAAAAAATAATCCACCTCCTTGTTATCACTTAAACTCTGAAACTACAAGTCCAATCGATCCCAAAATTTACAGTCAGCAGGGCATACATGTACTAAAGGTTCATAAAACAACGTGGTGCCGATATCTCTCAAGACTTTTCCTAGAGAAAAAGAATGGCAATGCCGTAAAAATCGCTTGCTAGGTCCGAAATTCTCAATGAAATCCTACAATAAAAATGTCCGCTCCTGGATTGAAAAACTTATCTGTTACAAACTGGTGCTGAAAAATATACATTTTAAGAAAATAATCCTTAAACGTGTTTTAAAGTTACACCGGATCAATTAAATCCAAATCATGCACTGCTGGTGAACTGTGATCAAAATGTCCATTTCCTATTATGACCAAAGAAATTACATTGTGTACATTCCATCTCTATAGATGTTGTCTGTCCAACGTCCCGACCTAAAGAGAAATAAAAAGACTAAGTTTTTCTTAATATAAACACGCGTCACGTGGTGTCTCCTCAATCTGGCGCGCGCGCTGGACCTAAAATAAAATAAAAACTTTCCAAACTAAACATGAAACTTCTCCGGTAACACAATACTAGACCCCTTACAGAAACAAACACATAAACAAACAAACAAACAAACAAAACAAACACCCCCCCCCCCCCACCCAATCAATCTATGTTTCAAAGGGGGAAAGACCGTTTACAATTGCTTTTTGAAAGCAATTGATTTATATTGTAAAAAGGCCTTTTTAACCATTCTGTTCCGTTAATACAAAAAAAAAAAAAAAAAAATCCCCGAGACCCCCTTTTGCCCCCCCCCCCCCCCATTTTTTTTACCCTCCACTTACAACTGAATGTAGTTTGTGTGCTATCTATCCTATCAACGTTAAACGAACGACAACTCCAGTTTTTTCCCTATTATATTGTTCATACATCTCTTCTGAAAAAATAATCCACCTCCTTGTTATCACTTAAACTCTGAAACTACAAGTCCAATCGATCCCAAAATTTACAGTCAGCAGGGCATACATGTACTAAAGGTTCATAAAACAACGTGGTGCCGATATCTCTCAAGACTTTTCCTAGAGAAAAAGAATGGCAATGCCGTAAAAATCGCTTGCTAGGTCCGAAATTCTCAATGAAATCCTACAATAAAAATGTCCGCTCCTGGATTGAAAAACTTATCTGTTACAAACTGGTGCTGAAAAATATACATTTTAAGAAAATAATCCTTAAACGTGTTTTAAAGTTACACCGGATCAATTAAATCCAAATCATGCACTGCTGGTGAACTGTGATCAAAATGTCCATTTCCTATTATGACCAAAGAAATTACATTGTGTACATTCCATCTCTATAGATGTTGTCTGTCCAACGTCCCGACCTAAAGAGAAATAAAAAGACTAAGTTTTTCTTAATATAAACACGCGTCACGTGGTGTCTCCTCAATCTGGCGCGCGCGCTGGACCTAAAATAAAATAAAAACTTTCCAAACTAAACATGAAACTTCTCCGGTAACACAATACTAGACCCCTTACAGAAACAAACACATAAACAAACAAACAAACAAACAAAACAAACACCCCCCCCCCCCCACCCAATCAATCTATGTTTCAAAGGGGGAAAGACCGTTTACAATTGCTTTTTGAAAGCAATTGATTTATATTGTAAAAAGGCCTTTTTAACCATTCTGTTCCGTTAATACAAAAAAAAAAAAAAAAAAATCCCCGAGACCCCCTTTTGCCCCCCCCCCCCCCCCATTTTTTTTACCCTCCACTTACAACTGAATGTAGTTTGTGTGCTATCTATCCTATCAACGTTAAACGAACGACAACTCCAGTTTTTTCCCTATTATATTGTTCATACATCTCTTCTGAAAAAATAATCCACCTCCTTGTTATCACTTAAACTCTGAAACTACAAGTCCAATCGATCCCAAAATTTACAGTCAGCAGGGCATACATGTACTAAAGGTTCATAAAACAACGTGGTGCCGATATCTCTCAAGACTTTTCCTAGAGAAAAAGAATGGCAATGCCGTAAAAATCGCTTGCTAGGTCCGAAATTCTCAATGAAATCCTACAATAAAAATGTCCGCTCCTGGATTGAAAAACTTATCTGTTACAAACTGGTGCTGAAAAATATACATTTTAAGAAAATAATCCTTAAACGTGTTTTAAAGTTACACCGGATCAATTAAATCCAAATCATGCACTGCTGGTGAACTGTGATCAAAATGTCCATTTCCTATTATGACCAAAGAAATTACATTGTGTACATTCCATCTCTATAGATGTTGTCTGTCCAACGTCCCGACCTAAAGAGAAATAAAAAGACTAAGTTTTTCTTAATATAAACACGCGTCACGTGGTGTCTCCTCAATCTGGCGCGCGCGCTGGACCTAAAATAAAATAAAAACTTTCCAAACTAAACATGAAACTTCTCCGGTAACACAATACTAGACCCCTTACAGAAACAAACACATAAACAAACAAACAAACAAACAAAACAAACACCCCCCCCCCCCCACCCAATCAATCTATGTTTCAAAGGGGGAAAGACCGTTTACAATTGCTTTTTGAAAGCAATTGATTTATATTGTAAAAAGGCCTTTTTAACCATTCTGTTCCGTTAATACAAAAAAAAAAAAAAAAAAAATCCCCGAGACCCCCTTTTGCCCCCCCCCCCCCCCCATTTTTTTTACCCTCCACTTACAACTGAATGTAGTTTGTGTGCTATCTATCCTATCAACGTTAAACGAACGACAACTCCAGTTTTTTCCCTATTATATTGTTCATACATCTCTTCTGAAAAAATAATCCACCTCCTTGTTATCACTTAAACTCTGAAACTACAAGTCCAATCGATCCCAAAATTTACAGTCAGCAGGGCATACATGTACTAAAGGTTCATAAAACAACGTGGTGCCGATATCTCTCAAGACTTTTCCTAGAGAAAAAGAATGGCAATGCCGTAAAAATCGCTTGCTAGGTCCGAAATTCTCAATGAAATCCTACAATAAAAATGTCCGCTCCTGGATTGAAAAACTTATCTGTTACAAACTGGTGCTGAAAAATATACATTTTAAGAAAATAATCCTTAAACGTGTTTTAAAGTTACACCGGATCAATTAAATCCAAATCATGCACTGCTGGTGAACTGTGATCAAAATGTCCATTTCCTATTATGACCAAAGAAATTACATTGTGTACATTCCATCTCTATAGATGTTGTCTGTCCAACGTCCCGACCTAAAGAGAAATAAAAAGACTAAGTTTTTCTTAATATAAACACGCGTCACGTGGTGTCTCCTCAATCTGGCGCGCGCGCTGGACCTAAAATAAAATAAAAACTTTCCAAACTAAACATGAAACTTCTCCGGTAACACAATACTAGACCCCTTACAGAAACAAACACATAAACAAACAAACAAACAAACAAAACAAACACCCACCCCCCCCCCCACCCAATCAATCTATGTTTCAAAGGGGGAAAGACCGTTTACAATTGCTTTTTGAAAGCAATTGATTTATATTGTAAAAAGGCCTTTTTAACCATTCTGTTCCGTTAATACAAAAAAAAAAAAAAAAAAATCCCCGAGACCCCCTTTTGCCCCCCCCCCCCCCCATTTTTTTTACCCTCCACTTACAACTGAATGTAGTTTGTGTGCTATCTATCCTATCAACGTTAAACGAACGACAACTCCAGTTTTTTCCCTATTATATTGTTCATACATCTCTTCTGAAAAAATAATCCACCTCCTTGTTATCACTTAAACTCTGAAACTACAAGTCCAATCGATCCCAAAATTTACAGTCAGCAGGGCATACATGTACTAAAGGTTCATAAAACAACGTGGTGCCGATATCTCTCAAGACTTTTCCTAGAGAAAAAGAATGGCAATGCCGTAAAAATCGCTTGCTAGGTCCGAAATTCTCAATGAAATCCTACAATAAAAATGTCCGCTCCTGGATTGAAAAACTTATCTGTTACAAACTGGTGCTGAAAAATATACATTTTAAGAAAATAATCCTTAAACGTGTTTTAAAGTTACACCGGATCAATTAAATCCAAATCATGCACTGCTGGTGAACTGTGATCAAAATGTCCATTTCCTATTATGACCAAAGAAATTACATTGTGTACATTCCATCTCTATAGATGTTGTCTGTCCAACGTCCCGACCTAAAGAGAAATAAAAAGACTAAGTTTTTCTTAATATAAACACGCGTCACGTGGTGTCTCCTCAATCTGGCGCGCGCGCTGGACCTAAAATAAAATAAAAACTTTCCAAACTAAACATGAAACTTCTCCGGTAACACAATACTAGACCCCTTACAGAAACAAACACATAAACAAACAAACAAACAAACAAAACAAACACCCCCCCCCCCCACCCAATCAATCTATGTTTCAAAGGGGGAAAGACCGTTTACAATTGCTTTTTGAAAGCAATTGATTTATATTGTAAAAAGGCCTTTTTAACCATTCTGTTCCGTTAATACAAAAAAAAAAAAAAAAAAATCCCCGAGACCCCCTTTTGCCCCCCCCCCCCCCATTTTTTTTACCCTCCACTTACAACTGAATGTAGTTTGTGTGCTATCTATCCTATCAACGTTAAACGAACGACAACTCCAGTTTTTTCCCTATTATATTGTTCATACATCTCTTCTGAAAAAATAATCCACCTCCTTGTTATCACTTAAACTCTGAAACTACAAGTCCAATCGATCCCAAAATTTACAGTCAGCAGGGCATACATGTACTAAAGGTTCATAAAACAACGTGGTGCCGATATCTCTCAAGACTTTTCCTAGAGAAAAAGAATGGCAATGCCGTAAAAATCGCTTGCTAGGTCCGAAATTCTCAATGAAATCCTACAATAAAAATGTCCGCTCCTGGATTGAAAAACTTATCTGTTACAAACTGGTGCTGAAAAATATACATTTTAAGAAAATAATCCTTAAACGTGTTTTAAAGTTACACCGGATCAATTAAATCCAAATCATGCACTGCTGGTGAACTGTGATCAAAATGTCCATTTCCTATTATGACCAAAGAAATTACATTGTGTACATTCCATCTCTATAGATGTTGTCTGTCCAACGTCCCGACCTAAAGAGAAATAAAAAGACTAAGTTTTTCTTAATATAAACACGCGTCACGTGGTGTCTCCTCAATCTGGCGCGCGCGCTGGACCTAAAATAAAATAAAAACTTTCCAAACTAAACATGAAACTTCTCCGGTAACACAATACTAGACCCCTTACAGAAACAAACACATAAACAAACAAACAAACAAACAAAACAAACACCCCCCCCCCCCCACCCAATCAATCTATGTTTCAAAGGGGGAAAGACCGTTTACAATTGCTTTTTGAAAGCAATTGATTTATATTGTAAAAAGGCCTTTTTAACCATTCTGTTCCGTTAATACAAAAAAAAAAAAAAAAAAATCCCCGAGACCCCCTTTTGCCCCCCCCCCCCCCCATTTTTTTTACCCTCCACTTACAACTGAATGTAGTTTGTGTGCTATCTATCCTATCAACGTTAAACGAACGACAACTCCAGTTTTTTCCCTATTATATTGTTCATACATCTCTTCTGAAAAAATAATCCACCTCCTTGTTATCACTTAAACTCTGAAACTACAAGTCCAATCGATCCCAAAATTTACAGTCAGCAGGGCATACATGTACTAAAGGTTCATAAAACAACGTGGTGCCGATATCTCTCAAGACTTTTCCTAGAGAAAAAGAATGGCAATGCCGTAAAAATCGCTTGCTAGGTCCGAAATTCTCAATGAAATCCTACAATAAAAATGTCCGCTCCTGGATTGAAAAACTTATCTGTTACAAACTGGTGCTGAAAAATATACATTTTAAGAAAATAATCCTTAAACGTGTTTTAAAGTTACACCGGATCAATTAAATCCAAATCATGCACTGCTGGTGAACTGTGATCAAAATGTCCATTTCCTATTATGACCAAAGAAATTACATTGTGTACATTCCATCTCTATAGATGTTGTCTGTCCAACGTCCCGACCTAAAGAGAAATAAAAAGACTAAGTTTTTCTTAATATAAACACGCGTCACGTGGTGTCTCCTCAATCTGGCGCGCGCGCTGGACCTAAAATAAAATAAAAACTTTCCAAACTAAACATGAAACTTCTCCGGTAACACAATACTAGACCCCTTACAGAAACAAACACATAAACAAACAAACAAACAAACAAAACAAACACCCCCCCCCCCCCACCCAATCAATCTATGTTTCAAAGGGGGAAAGACCGTTTACAATTGCTTTTTGAAAGCAATTGATTTATATTGTAAAAAGGCCTTTTTAACCATTCTGTTCCGTTAATACAAAAAAAAAAAAAAAAAAATCCCCGAGACCCCCTTTTGCCCCCCCCCCCCCCCCATTTTTTTTACCCTCCACTTACAACTGAATGTAGTTTGTGTGCTATCTATCCTATCAACGTTAAACGAACGACAACTCCAGTTTTTTCCCTATTATATTGTTCATACATCTCTTCTGAAAAAATAATCCACCTCCTTGTTATCACTTAAACTCTGAAACTACAAGTCCAATCGATCCCAAAATTTACAGTCAGCAGGGCATACATGTACTAAAGGTTCATAAAACAACGTGGTGCCGATATCTCTCAAGACTTTTCCTAGAGAAAAAGAATGGCAATGCCGTAAAAATCGCTTGCTAGGTCCGAAATTCTCAATGAAATCCTACAATAAAAATGTCCGCTCCTGGATTGAAAAACTTATCTGTTACAAACTGGTGCTGAAAAATATACATTTTAAGAAAATAATCCTTAAACGTGTTTTAAAGTTACACCGGATCAATTAAATCCAAATCATGCACTGCTGGTGAACTGTGATCAAAATGTCCATTTCCTATTATGACCAAAGAAATTACATTGTGTACATTCCATCTCTATAGATGTTGTCTGTCCAACGTCCCGACCTAAAGAGAAATAAAAAGACTAAGTTTTTCTTAATATAAACACGCGTCACGTGGTGTCTCCTCAATCTGGCGCGCGCGCTGGACCTAAAATAAAATAAAAACTTTCCAAACTAAACATGAAACTTCTCCGGTAACACAATACTAGACCCCTTACAGAAACAAACACATAAACAAACAAACAAACAAACAAAACAAACACCCCCCCCCCCCCACCCAATCAATCTATGTTTCAAAGGGGGAAAGACCGTTTACAATTGCTTTTTGAAAGCAATTGATTTATATTGTAAAAAGGCCTTTTTAACCATTCTGTTCCGTTAATACAAAAAAAAAAAAAAAAAAATCCCCGAGACCCCCTTTTGCCCCCCCCCCCCCCCATTTTTTTTACCCTCCACTTACAACTGAATGTAGTTTGTGTGCTATCTATCCTATCAACGTTAAACGAACGACAACTCCAGTTTTTTCCCTATTATATTGTTCATACATCTCTTCTGAAAAAATAATCCACCTCCTTGTTATCACTTAAACTCTGAAACTACAAGTCCAATCGATCCCAAAATTTACAGTCAGCAGGGCATACATGTACTAAAGGTTCATAAAACAACGTGGTGCCGATATCTCTCAAGACTTTTCCTAGAGAAAAAGAATGGCAATGCCGTAAAAATCGCTTGCTAGGTCCGAAATTCTCAATGAAATCCTACAATAAAAATGTCCGCTCCTGGATTGAAAAACTTATCTGTTACAAACTGGTGCTGAAAAATATACATTTTAAGAAAATAATCCTTAAACGTGTTTTAAAGTTACACCGGATCAATTAAATCCAAATCATGCACTGCTGGTGAACTGTGATCAAAATGTCCATTTCCTATTATGACCAAAGAAATTACATTGTGTACATTCCATCTCTATAGATGTTGTCTGTCCAACGTCCCGACCTAAAGAGAAATAAAAAGACTAAGTTTTTCTTAATATAAACACGCGTCACGTGGTGTCTCCTCAATCTGGCGCGCGCGCTGGACCTAAAATAAAATAAAAACTTTCCAAACTAAACATGAAACTTCTCCGGTAACACAATACTAGACCCCTTACAGAAACAAACACATAAACAAACAAACAAACAAACAAAACAAACACCCCCCCCCCCCCACCCAATCAATCTATGTTTCAAAGGGGGAAAGACCGTTTACAATTGCTTTTTGAAAGCAATTGATTTATATTGTAAAAAGGCCTTTTTAACCATTCTGTTCCGTTAATACAAAAAAAAAAAAAAAAAAATCCCCGAGACCCCCTTTTGCCCCCCCCCCCCCCCATTTTTTTTACCCTCCACTTACAACTGAATGTAGTTTGTGTGCTATCTATCCTATCAACGTTAAACGAACGACAACTCCAGTTTTTTCCCTATTATATTGTTCATACATCTCTTCTGAAAAAATAATCCACCTCCTTGTTATCACTTAAACTCTGAAACTACAAGTCCAATCGATCCCAAAATTTACAGTCAGCAGGGCATACATGTACTAAAGGTTCATAAAACAACGTGGTGCCGATATCTCTCAAGACTTTTCCTAGAGAAAAAGAATGGCAATGCCGTAAAAATCGCTTGCTAGGTCCGAAATTCTCAATGAAATCCTACAATAAAAATGTCCGCTCCTGGATTGAAAAACTTATCTGTTACAAACTGGTGCTGAAAAATATACATTTTAAGAAAATAATCCTTAAACGTGTTTTAAAGTTACACCGGATCAATTAAATCCAAATCATGCACTGCTGGTGAACTGTGATCAAAATGTCCATTTCCTATTATGACCAAAGAAATTACATTGTGTACATTCCATCTCTATAGATGTTGTCTGTCCAACGTCCCGACCTAAAGAGAAATAAAAAGACTAAGTTTTTCTTAATATAAACACGCGTCACGTGGTGTCTCCTCAATCTGGCGCGCGCGCTGGACCTAAAATAAAATAAAAACTTTCCAAACTAAACATGAAACTTCTCCGGTAACACAATACTAAGACCCCTTACAGAAACAAACACATAAACAAACAAACAAACAAACAAAACAAACACCCCCCCCCCCCACCCAATCAATCTATGTTTCAAAGGGGGAAAGACCGTTTACAATTGCTTTTTGAAAGCAATTGATTTATATTGTAAAAAGGCCTTTTTAACCATTCTGTTCCGTTAATACAAAAAAAAAAAAAAAAAAATCCCCGAGACCCCCTTTTGCCCCCCCCCCCCCCATTTTTTTTACCCTCCACTTACAACTGAATGTAGTTTGTGTGCTATCTATCCTATCAACGTTAAACGAACGACAACTCCAGTTTTTTCCCTATTATATTGTTCATACATCTCTTCTGAAAAAATAATCCACCTCCTTGTTATCACTTAAACTCTGAAACTACAAGTCCAATCGATCCCAAAATTTACAGTCAGCAGGGCATACATGTACTAAAGGTTCATAAAACAACGTGGTGCCGATATCTCTCAAGACTTTTCCTAGAGAAAAAGAATGGCAATGCCGTAAAAATCGCTTGCTAGGTCCGAAATTCTCAATGAAATCCTACAATAAAAATGTCCGCTCCTGGATTGAAAAACTTATCTGTTACAAACTGGTGCTGAAAAATATACATTTTAAGAAAATAATCCTTAAACGTGTTTTAAAGTTACACCGGATCAATTAAATCCAAATCATGCACTGCTGGTGAACTGTGATCAAAATGTCCATTTCCTATTATGACCAAAGAAATTACATTGTGTACATTCCATCTCTATAGATGTTGTCTGTCCAACGTCCCGACCTAAAGAGAAATAAAAAGACTAAGTTTTTCTTAATATAAACACGCGTCACGTGGTGTCTCCTCAATCTGGCGCGCGCGCTGGACCTAAAATAAAATAAAAACTTTCCAAACTAAACATGAAACTTCTCCGGTAACACAATACTAGACCCCTTACAGAAACAAACACATAAACAAACAAACAAACAAACAAAACAAACACCCCCCCCCCCCACCCAATCAATCTATGTTTCAAAGGGGGAAAGACCGTTTACAATTGCTTTTTGAAAGCAATTGATTTATATTGTAAAAAGGCCTTTTTAACCATTCTGTTCCGTTAATACAAAAAAAAAAAAAAAAAAATCCCCGAGACCCCCTTTTGCCCCCCCCCCCCCCATTTTTTTTACCCTCCACTTACAACTGAATGTAGTTTGTGTGCTATCTATCCTATCAACGTTAAACGAACGACAACTCCAGTTTTTTCCCTATTATATTGTTCATACATCTCTTCTGAAAAAATAATCCACCTCCTTGTTATCACTTAAACTCTGAAACTACAAGTCCAATCGATCCCAAAATTTACAGTCAGCAGGGCATACATGTACTAAAGGTTCATAAAACAACGTGGTGCCGATATCTCTCAAGACTTTTCCTAGAGAAAAAGAATGGCAATGCCGTAAAAATCGCTTGCTAGGTCCGAAATTCTCAATGAAATCCTACAATAAAAATGTCCGCTCCTGGATTGAAAAACTTATCTGTTACAAACTGGTGCTGAAAAATATACATTTTAAGAAAATAATCCTTAAACGTGTTTTAAAGTTACACCGGATCAATTAAATCCAAATCATGCACTGCTGGTGAACTGTGATCAAAATGTCCATTTCCTATTATGACCAAAGAAATTACATTGTGTACATTCCATCTCTATAGATGTTGTCTGTCCAACGTCCCGACCTAAAGAGAAATAAAAAGACTAAGTTTTTCTTAATATAAACACGCGTCACGTGGTGTCTCCTCAATCTGGCGCGCGCGCTGGACCTAAAATAAAATAAAAACTTTCCAAACTAAACATGAAACTTCTCCGGTAACACAATACTAGACCCCTTACAGAAACAAACACATAAACAAACAAACAAACAAACAAAACAAACACCCCCCCCCCCACCCAATCAATCTATGTTTCAAAGGGGGAAAGACCGTTTACAATTGCTTTTTGAAAGCAATTGATTTATATTGTAAAAAGGCCTTTTTAACCATTCTGTTCCGTTAATACAAAAAAAAAAAAAAAAAAATCCCCGAGACCCCCTTTTGCCCCCCCCCCCCCCATTTTTTTTACCCTCCACTTACAACTGAATGTAGTTTGTGTGCTATCTATCCTATCAACGTTAAACGAACGACAACTCCAGTTTTTTCCCTATTATATTGTTCATACATCTCTTCTGAAAAAATAATCCACCTCCTTGTTATCACTTAAACTCTGAAACTACAAGTCCAATCGATCCCAAAATTTACAGTCAGCAGGGCATACATGTACTAAAGGTTCATAAAACAACGTGGTGCCGATATCTCTCAAGACTTTTCCTAGAGAAAAAGAATGGCAATGCCGTAAAAATCGCTTGCTAGGTCCGAAATTCTCAATGAAATCCTACAATAAAAATGTCCGCTCCTGGATTGAAAAACTTATCTGTTACAAACTGGTGCTGAAAAATATACATTTTAAGAAAATAATCCTTAAACGTGTTTTAAAGTTACACCGGATCAATTAAATCCAAATCATGCACTGCTGGTGAACTGTGATCAAAATGTCCATTTCCTATTATGACCAAAGAAATTACATTGTGTACATTCCATCTCTATAGATGTTGTCTGTCCAACGTCCCGACCTAAAGAGAAATAAAAAGACTAAGTTTTTCTTAATATAAACACGCGTCACGTGGTGTCTCCTCAATCTGGCGCGCGCGCTGGACCTAAAATAAAATAAAAACTTTCCAAACTAAACATGAAACTTCTCCGGTAACACAATACTAGACCCCTTACAGAAACAAACACATAAACAAACAAACAAACAAACAAAACAAACACCCCCCCCCCACCCAATCAATCTATGTTTCAAAGGGGGAAAGACCGTTTACAATTGCTTTTTGAAAGCAATTGATTTATATTGTAAAAAGGCCTTTTTAACCATTCTGTTCCGTTAATACAAAAAAAAAAAAAAAAAAATCCCCGAGACCCCCTTTTGCCCCCCCCCCCCCATTTTTTTTACCCTCCACTTACAACTGAATGTAGTTTGTGTGCTATCTATCCTATCAACGTTAAACGAACGACAACTCCAGTTTTTTCCCTATTATATTGTTCATACATCTCTTCTGAAAAAATAATCCACCTCCTTGTTATCACTTAAACTCTGAAACTACAAGTCCAATCGATCCCAAAATTTACAGTCAGCAGGGCATACATGTACTAAAGGTTCATAAAACAACGTGGTGCCGATATCTCTCAAGACTTTTCCTAGAGAAAAAGAATGGCAATGCCGTAAAAATCGCTTGCTAGGTCCGAAATTCTCAATGAAATCCTACAATAAAAATGTCCGCTCCTGGATTGAAAAACTTATCTGTTACAAACTGGTGCTGAAAAATATACATTTTAAGAAAATAATCCTTAAACGTGTTTTAAAGTTACACCGGATCAATTAAATCCAAATCATGCACTGCTGGTGAACTGTGATCAAAATGTCCATTTCCTATTATGACCAAAGAAATTACATTGTGTACATTCCATCTCTATAGATGTTGTCTGTCCAACGTCCCGACCTAAAGAGAAATAAAAAGACTAAGTTTTTCTTAATATAAACACGCGTCACGTGGTGTCTCCTCAATCTGGCGCGCGCGCTGGACCTAAAATAAAATAAAAACTTTCCAAACTAAACATGAAACTTCTCCGGTAACACAATACTAGACCCCTTACAGAAACAAACACATAAACAAACAAACAAACAAACAAAACAAACACCCCCCCCCCCCCCCCCCCACCCAATCAATCTATGTTTCAAAGGGGGAAAGACCGTTTACAATTGCTTTTTGAAAGCAATTGATTTATATTGTAAAAAGGCCTTTTTAACCATTCTGTTCCGTTAATACAAAAAAAAAAAAAAAAAAATCCCCGAGACCCCCTTTTGCCCCCCCCCCCCATTTTTTTTACCCTCCACTTACAACTGAATGTAGTTTGTGTGCTATCTATCCTATCAACGTTAAACGAACGACAACTCCAGTTTTTTCCCTATTATTAAGGTCTTTCCTTTTACAAAAGGGAAAGACCTTACTGTATTTCTTCTGTTTATTATTATTATTATTATTATTTCCTTTTACAAAAGGGAAAGACCTTACTGTATTTCTTCTGTTTATTATTATTATTATTATTATTATTCTTTTTCCGCCAAACTTTGACAAATTTAGCCGCGTTAACTGTAAGACGTGTCGCTTTCATATTAATACTTTGTATCGGTGTCATGAATACCTATCTGGAACTCACCCTGTCAGTCGAAATATTTTGTCGGTTCGGAGTAATCCCTCCGAAACCCAAAAACCTTGTTATCGTTCCAACACCGTAACCGTTATAGGTAGAAAAAAAACAAAGGGTGAAATTTGTTCAGGACCAGACCCCGGTTCTTCGTTACATTTGGATGGAAAAGATTCAACGACTCATTGGTAGGGTTATGCCCCTATGAAAATTAACCGGTGTCGGTGGACCACCAAAACTCAGAAACCGTAAGTCGTAGAGACCTAGGATCTTCACCATTCATCATCAATTCATGTATCTTTGAAAAATATCTCAAGGTCAAATTTGTATGTTGACCTTGACCTTTGACCTAACACCTTGTTATGGAAAAATCTCAGAATCCATTATACTTACAGAAGTTTTAAATAGTGGAAAATGTTTGGGTAATTATGGCGCAACTTTGTTACATTTTGACCAAAGAGATTTGACCTTTCTATAAGGGGCATAACCCCTGTTTTAGGTTTCTGAAAAGACAAAATCAGCTTTTACTATATAACCAAAGGTCCTAGACCCCTGGGGTCTTCAGTAATGGCATTGGGGACTAATGACCTTGACAAAGGTCAAAGGTCAAAGGTCGAGGTCATGTCCCAGATAGCGAATTTAGTGTTTTTAACCTTATATAAAGGATTTTTAGTGTGTATTCGAGCTTTTTAAGGTTGACCTTGACGTTGTAAAATCATTCTACGTCTGTTGGAACATGTATTTTACATTACAAAAGGAAAGACCTCTCAATTGTTCAAGAACAATTGACAGTTTAATATTGTTCATACATCTCTTCTGAAAAAATAATCCACCTCCTTGTTATCACTTAAACTCTGAAACTACAAGTCCAATCGATCCCAAAATTTACAGTCAGCAGGGCATACATGTACTAAAGGTTCATAAAACAACGTGGTGCCGATATCTCTCAAGACTTTTCCTAGAGAAAAAGAATGGCAATGCCGTAAAAATCGCTTGCTAGGTCCGAAATTCTCAATGAAATCCTACAATAAAAATGTCCGCTCCTGGATTGAAAAACTTATCTGTTACAAACTGGTGCTGAAAAATATACATTTTAAGAAAATAATCCTTAAACGTGTTTTAAAGTTACACCGGATCAATTAAATCCAAATCATGCACTGCTGGTGAACTGTGATCAAAATGTCCATTTCCTATTATGACCAAAGAAATTACATTGTGTACATTCCATCTCTATAGATGTTGTCTGTCCAACGTCCCGACCTAAAGAGAAATAAAAAGACTAAGTTTTTCTTAATATAAACACGCGTCACGTGGTGTCTCCTCAATCTGGCGCGCGCGCTGGACCTAAAATAAAATAAAAACTTTCCAAACTAAACATGAAACTTCTCCGGTAACACAATACTAGACCCCTTACAGAAACAAACACATAAACAAACAAACAAACAAACAAAACAAACACCCCCCCCCCCCACCCAATCAATCTATGTTTCAAAGGGGGAAAGACCGTTTACAATTGCTTTTTGAAAGCAATTGATTTATATTGTAAAAAGGCCTTTTTAACCATTCTGTTCCGTTAATACAAAAAAAAAAAAAAAAAAAATCCCCGAGACCCCCTTTTGCCCCCCCCCCCCCCCCCCCCATTTTTTTTACCCTCCACTTACAACTGAATGTAGTTTGTGTGCTATCTATCCTATCAACGTTAAACGAACGACAACTCCAGTTTTTTCCCTATTATATTGTTCATACATCTCTTCTGAAAAAATAATCCACCTCCTTGTTATCACTTAAACTCTGAAACTACAAGTCCAATCGATCCCAAAATTTACAGTCAGCAGGGCATACATGTACTAAAGGTTCATAAAACAACGTGGTGCCGATATCTCTCAAGACTTTTCCTAGAGAAAAAGAATGGCAATGCCGTAAAAATCGCTTGCTAGGTCCGAAATTCTCAATGAAATCCTACAATAAAAATGTCCGCTCCTGGATTGAAAAACTTATCTGTTACAAACTGGTGCTGAAAAATATACATTTTAAGAAAATAATCCTTAAACGTGTTTTAAAGTTACACCGGATCAATTAAATCCAAATCATGCACTGCTGGTGAACTGTGATCAAAATGTCCATTTCCTATTATGACCAAAGAAATTACATTGTGTACATTCCATCTCTATAGATGTTGTCTGTCCAACGTCCCGACCTAAAGAGAAATAAAAAGACTAAGTTTTTCTTAATATAAACACGCGTCACGTGGTGTCTCCTCAATCTGGCGCGCGCGCTGGACCTAAAATAAAATAAAAACTTTCCAAACTAAACATGAAACTTCTCCGGTAACACAATACTAGACCCCTTACAGAAACAAACACATAAACAAACAAACAAACAAACAAAACAAACACCCCCCCCCCCACCCAATCAATCTATGTTTCAAAGGGGGAAAGACCGTTTACAATTGCTTTTTGAAAGCAATTGATTTATATTGTAAAAAGGCCTTTTTAACCATTCTGTTCCGTTAATACAAAAAAAAAAAAAAAAAAATCCCCGAGACCCCCTTTTGCCCCCCCCCCCCCCATTTTTTTTACCCTCCACTTACAACTGAATGTAGTTTGTGTGCTATCTATCCTATCAACGTTAAACGAACGACAACTCCAGTTTTTTCCCTATTATATTGTTCATACATCTCTTCTGAAAAAATAATCCACCTCCTTGTTATCACTTAAACTCTGAAACTACAAGTCCAATCGATCCCAAAATTTACAGTCAGCAGGGCATACATGTACTAAAGGTTCATAAAACAACGTGGTGCCGATATCTCTCAAGACTTTTCCTAGAGAAAAAGAATGGCAATGCCGTAAAAATCGCTTGCTAGGTCCGAAATTCTCAATGAAATCCTACAATAAAAATGTCCGCTCCTGGATTGAAAAACTTATCTGTTACAAACTGGTGCTGAAAAATATACATTTTAAGAAAATAATCCTTAAACGTGTTTTAAAGTTACACCGGATCAATTAAATCCAAATCATGCACTGCTGGTGAACTGTGATCAAAATGTCCATTTCCTATTATGACCAAAGAAATTACATTGTGTACATTCCATCTCTATAGATGTTGTCTGTCCAACGTCCCGACCTAAAGAGAAATAAAAAGACTAAGTTTTTCTTAATATAAACACGCGTCACGTGGTGTCTCCTCAATCTGGCGCGCGCGCTGGACCTAAAATAAAATAAAAACTTTCCAAACTAAACATGAAACTTCTCCGGTAACACAATACTAGACCCCTTACAGAAACAAACACATAAACAAACAAACAAACAAACAAAACAAACACCCCCCCCCCACCCAATCAATCTATGTTTCAAAGGGGGAAAGACCGTTTACAATTGCTTTTTGAAAGCAATTGATTTATATTGTAAAAAGGCCTTTTTAACCATTCTGTTCCGTTAATACAAAAAAAAAAAAAAAAAAATCCCCGAGACCCCCTTTTGCCCCCCCCCCCCCCATTTTTTTTACCCTCCACTTACAACTGAATGTAGTTTGTGTGCTATCTATCCTATCAACGTTAAACGAACGACAACTCCAGTTTTTTCCCTATTATATTGTTCATACATCTCTTCTGAAAAAATAATCCACCTCCTTGTTATCACTTAAACTCTGAAACTACAAGTCCAATCGATCCCAAAATTTACAGTCAGCAGGGCATACATGTACTAAAGGTTCATAAAACAACGTGGTGCCGATATCTCTCAAGACTTTTCCTAGAGAAAAAGAATGGCAATGCCGTAAAAATCGCTTGCTAGGTCCGAAATTCTCAATGAAATCCTACAATAAAAATGTCCGCTCCTGGATTGAAAAACTTATCTGTTACAAACTGGTGCTGAAAAATATACATTTTAAGAAAATAATCCTTAAACGTGTTTTAAAGTTACACCGGATCAATTAAATCCAAATCATGCACTGCTGGTGAACTGTGATCAAAATGTCCATTTCCTATTATGACCAAAGAAATTACATTGTGTACATTCCATCTCTAT
The DNA here is from genome assembly GCF_036588685.1 of Mytilus trossulus. NCBI lineage: Eukaryota > Metazoa > Mollusca > Bivalvia > Mytilida > Mytilidae > Mytilus > Mytilus trossulus. The sequence continues at coordinate 29,997 of NW_026963459.1, forward strand.
AGATGTTGTCTGTCCAACGTCCCGACCTAAAGAGAAATAAAAAGACTAAGTTTTTCTTAATATAAACACGCGTCACGTGGTGTCTCCTCAATCTGGCGCGCGCGCTGGACCTAAAATAAAATAAAAACTTTCCAAACTAAACATGAAACTTCTCCGGTAACACAATACTAGACCCCTTACAGAAACAAACACATAAACAAACAAACAAACAAACAAAACAAACACCCCCCCCCCCACCCAATCAATCTATGTTTCAAAGGGGGAAAGACCGTTTACAATTGCTTTTTGAAAGCAATTGATTTATATTGTAAAAAGGCCTTTTTAACCATTCTGTTCCGTTAATACAAAAAAAAAAAAAAAAAAAATCCCCGAGACCCCCTTTTGCCCCCCCCCCCCCCATTTTTTTTACCCTCCACTTACAACTGAATGTAGTTTGTGTGCTATCTATCCTATCAACGTTAAACGAACGACAACTCCAGTTTTTTCCCTATTATATTGTTCATACATCTCTTCTGAAAAAATAATCCACCTCCTTGTTATCACTTAAACTCTGAAACTACAAGTCCAATCGATCCCAAAATTTACAGTCAGCAGGGCATACATGTACTAAAGGTTCATAAAACAACGTGGTGCCGATATCTCTCAAGACTTTTCCTAGAGAAAAAGAATGGCAATGCCGTAAAAATCGCTTGCTAGGTCCGAAATTCTCAATGAAATCCTACAATAAAAATGTCCGCTCCTGGATTGAAAAACTTATCTGTTACAAACTGGTGCTGAAAAATATACATTTTAAGAAAATAATCCTTAAACGTGTTTTAAAGTTACACCGGATCAATTAAATCCAAATCATGCACTGCTGGTGAACTGTGATCAAAATGTCCATTTCCTATTATGACCAAAGAAATTACATTGTGTACATTCCATCTCTATAGATGTTGTCTGTCCAACGTCCCGACCTAAAGAGAAATAAAAAGACTAAGTTTTTCTTAATATAAACACGCGTCACGTGGTGTCTCCTCAATCTGGCGCGCGCGCTGGACCTAAAATAAAATAAAAACTTTCCAAACTAAACATGAAACTTCTCCGGTAACACAATACTAGACCCCTTACAGAAACAAACACATAAACAAACAAACAAACAAACAAAACAAACACCCCCCCCCCCACCCAATCAATCTATGTTTCAAAGGGGGAAAGACCGTTTACAATTGCTTTTTGAAAGCAATTGATTTATATTGTAAAAAGGCCTTTTTAACCATTCTGTTCCGTTAATACAAAAAAAAAAAAAAAAAAATCCCCGAGACCCCCTTTTGCCCCCCCCCCCCCCATTTTTTTTACCCTCCACTTACAACTGAATGTAGTTTGTGTGCTATCTATCCTATCAACGTTAAACGAACGACAACTCCAGTTTTTTCCCTATTATATTGTTCATACATCTCTTCTGAAAAAATAATCCACCTCCTTGTTATCACTTAAACTCTGAAACTACAAGTCCAATCGATCCCAAAATTTACAGTCAGCAGGGCATACATGTACTAAAGGTTCATAAAACAACGTGGTGCCGATATCTCTCAAGACTTTTCCTAGAGAAAAAGAATGGCAATGCCGTAAAAATCGCTTGCTAGGTCCGAAATTCTCAATGAAATCCTACAATAAAAATGTCCGCTCCTGGATTGAAAAACTTATCTGTTACAAACTGGTGCTGAAAAATATACATTTTAAGAAAATAATCCTTAAACGTGTTTTAAAGTTACACCGGATCAATTAAATCCAAATCATGCACTGCTGGTGAACTGTGATCAAAATGTCCATTTCCTATTATGACCAAAGAAATTACATTGTGTACATTCCATCTCTATAGATGTTGTCTGTCCAACGTCCCGACCTAAAGAGAAATAAAAAGACTAAGTTTTTCTTAATATAAACACGCGTCACGTGGTGTCTCCTCAATCTGGCGCGCGCGCTGGACCTAAAATAAAATAAAAACTTTCCAAACTAAACATGAAACTTCTCCGGTAACACAATACTAGACCCCTTACAGAAACAAACACATAAACAAACAAACAAACAAACAAAACAAACACCCCCCCCCCACCCAATCAATCTATGTTTCAAAGGGGGAAAGACCGTTTACAATTGCTTTTTGAAAGCAATTGATTTATATTGTAAAAAGGCCTTTTTAACCATTCTGTTCCGTTAATACAAAAAAAAAAAAAAAAAAATCCCCGAGACCCCCTTTTGCCCCCCCCCCCCCCATTTTTTTTACCCTCCACTTACAACTGAATGTAGTTTGTGTGCTATCTATCCTATCAACGTTAAACGAACGACAACTCCAGTTTTTTCCCTATTATATTGTTCATACATCTCTTCTGAAAAAATAATCCACCTCCTTGTTATCACTTAAACTCTGAAACTACAAGTCCAATCGATCCCAAAATTTACAGTCAGCAGGGCATACATGTACTAAAGGTTCATAAAACAACGTGGTGCCGATATCTCTCAAGACTTTTCCTAGAGAAAAAGAATGGCAATGCCGTAAAAATCGCTTGCTAGGTCCGAAATTCTCAATGAAATCCTACAATAAAAATGTCCGCTCCTGGATTGAAAAACTTATCTGTTACAAACTGGTGCTGAAAAATATACATTTTAAGAAAATAATCCTTAAACGTGTTTTAAAGTTACACCGGATCAATTAAATCCAAATCATGCACTGCTGGTGAACTGTGATCAAAATGTCCATTTCCTATTATGACCAAAGAAATTACATTGTGTACATTCCATCTCTATAGATGTTGTCTGTCCAACGTCCCGACCTAAAGAGAAATAAAAAGACTAAGTTTTTCTTAATATAAACACGCGTCACGTGGTGTCTCCTCAATCTGGCGCGCGCGCTGGACCTAAAATAAAATAAAAACTTTCCAAACTAAACATGAAACTTCTCCGGTAACACAATACTAGACCCCTTACAGAAACAAACACATAAACAAACAAACAAACAAACAAAACAAACACCCCCCCCCCCCCCCACCCAATCAATCTATGTTTCAAAGGGGGAAAGACCGTTTACAATTGCTTTTTGAAAGCAATTGATTTATATTGTAAAAAGGCCTTTTTAACCATTCTGTTCCGTTAATACAAAAAAAAAAAAAAAAAAATCCCCGAGACCCCCTTTTGCCCCCCCCCCCCCATTTTTTTTACCCTCCACTTACAACTGAATGTAGTTTGTGTGCTATCTATCCTATCAACGTTAAACGAACGACAACTCCAGTTTTTTCCCTATTATATTGTTCATACATCTCTTCTGAAAAAATAATCCACCTCCTTGTTATCACTTAAACTCTGAAACTACAAGTCCAATCGATCCCAAAATTTACAGTCAGCAGGGCATACATGTACTAAAGGTTCATAAAACAACGTGGTGCCGATATCTCTCAAGACTTTTCCTAGAGAAAAAGAATGGCAATGCCGTAAAAATCGCTTGCTAGGTCCGAAATTCTCAATGAAATCCTACAATAAAAATGTCCGCTCCTGGATTGAAAAACTTATCTGTTACAAACTGGTGCTGAAAAATATACATTTTAAGAAAATAATCCTTAAACGTGTTTTAAAGTTACACCGGATCAATTAAATCCAAATCATGCACTGCTGGTGAACTGTGATCAAAATGTCCATTTCCTATTATGACCAAAGAAATTACATTGTGTACATTCCATCTCTATAGATGTTGTCTGTCCAACGTCCCGACCTAAAGAGAAATAAAAAGACTAAGTTTTTCTTAATATAAACACGCGTCACGTGGTGTC
>NW_026963461.1:5000-12500 GCF_036588685.1 Mytilus trossulus
CCGTAGCCGGAGGCGTAGGGTCGTGCAGCCACTATGTCGCCTTTACCAAGTGAATCGGGAACCGTGGAATGAACGAGAGATCGGACCGGCAAGTGCATGCCTCTCACCGTCCTTTACTATCGCGTCTATCCCTGACAGCGAAGATCGGGTCTTCACTGCTCCCATGATATGAAGTTGCACACGACGACTGGGGATTCCAAGATTTCAAAAATTTTCAAAATTTTTAAAAGACGGCACAGCCGGGGCAGGTGCGGTCGCCCGTCAATCCGACGATCCCCACTACCCATCCGACCCCTAACATGTGTGCCGTTCTGGCCCCGGAAGGAATTTTCGACATTTGAAAAAAAAAAAAAAAAAAAAAAAATTTTCATCGGGCTTACCCGCGGCTGAGAAGCGACGTGGTCGTCCTCGATAGCGGGGCTACCGCATGCGATGGGAAATTTTTTTTTTTTTTTTTTTTTTTTTTTTTTTTTTTTTTCATCGGGCTTACCCGCGGCTGAGAAGGGACGTGGTCGACCTCGATAGCGGGGCTACCGCATGCGATGGGAAAAAAAAAAAAAAAAAAAAAAAAAAAAATTTTTCATCGGGCTTACCCGCGGCTGAGAAGGTACGTGGTCGACCTCGATAGCGGGGCTACCGCATGCGATGGGAAAAAAAAAAAAAAAAAAAAAAAAAAATTTTCATCGGGCTTACCCGCGGCTGAGAATGTACGTGGTCGACCTCGATAGCGGGGCTACCGCATGCGATGGGAAAAAAAAAAAAAAAAAAAAATTTTTTTCATCGGGCTTACCCGCGGCTGAGAAGGGACGTGGTCGTCCTCGATAGCGGGGCTACCGCATGCGATGGGAAAAAAAAAAAAAAAAAAAAAAAAAATTTTTTTCATCGGGCTTACCCGCGGCTGAGAATGTACGTGGTCGACCTCGATAGCGGGGCTACCGCATGCGATGGGAAAAAAAAAAAAAAAAAAAAAATTTTTCATCGGGCTTACCCGCGGCTGAGAAGGGACGTGGTCGTCCTCGATAGCGGGGCTACCGCATGCGATGGGAAAAAATTTTTTTTTTTTTTTTTTTTTTTTTCATCGGGCTTACCCGCGGCTGAGAAGGGACGTGGTCGTCCTCGATAGCGGGGCTACCGCATGCGATGGGAAAAAATTTTTTTTTTTTTTTTTTTTTTTTTCATCGGGCTTACCCGCGGCTGAGAAGGGACGTGGTCGTCCTCGATAGCGGGGCTACCGCATGCGATGGGAAAAAATTTTTTTTTTTTTTTTTTTTTTTTTCATCGGGCTTACCCGCGGCTGAGAAGGGACGTGGTCGTCCTCGATAGCGGGGCTACCGCATGCGATGGGAAAAAATTTTTTTTTTTTTTTTTTTTTTTTTTTTCATCGGGCTTACCCGCGGCTGAGAAGGGACGTGGTCGTCCTCGATAGCGGGGCTACCGCATGCGATGGGGAAAAAAAAAATTTTTTTTTTTTTTTTTTTTTTTTTTTCAGCGGGCTTACCCGCGGCTGAGAAGGTACCGCGGGTATCATCGTACGTGGTCGACCCGATAGCGGGCTACCGCGGGTAAAGGGACGTCGACGGCCTCGGTAGCGAGCTACCGCGGGTCTCATCGTACGTGGTCGACCCGATAGCGGGCTACCGCGGGTAAAGGGACGTCGACGGCCTCGGTAGCGAGCTACCGCGGGTCTCATCGTACGTGGTCGACCCGATAGCGGGCTATCGCAGGTAAAGGGACGTCGACGGCCGTGCTAGCGGGCTACCGCGGATATCATCGTACGCGGTCGACCCGATAGCGGGCTACCGCGGGTAAAGGGACGTGGACGGCCGTGCTAGCGGGCTACCGCGGGTCTCATCGTACGTGGTCGACCCGATAGCGAGCTACCGCGGGTAAAGGGACGTGGACGGCCGTGCTAGCGGGCTACCGCGGGTCTCATCGTACGTGGTCGACCCGATAGCGGGCTATCGCGGGTAAAGGGACGTGGACGGCCGTGCTAGCGGGCTACCGCGGGTCTCATCGTACGTGGTCGACCCGATAGCGGGCTATCGCAGGTAAAGGGACGTCGACGGCCGTGCTAGCGGGCTACCGCGGATATCATCGTACGCGGTCGACCCGATAGCGGGCTACCGCGGGTAAAGGGACGTGGACGGCCGTGCTAGCGGGCTACCGCGGGTCTCATCGTACGTGGTCGACCCGATAGCGGGCTACCGCGGGTAAAGGGACGTGGACGGCCGTGCTAGCGGGCTACCGCGGGTCTCATCGTACGTGGTCGACCCGATAGCGGGCTACCGCGGGTAAAGGGACGTGGACGGCCGTGCTAGCGGGCTACCGCGGGTCTCATCGTACGCGGTCGACCCGATAGCGGGCTACCGCGGGTAAAGGGACGTGGACGGCCGTGCTAGCGGGCTACCGCGGGTCTCATCGTACGTGGTCGACCCGATAGCGAGCTACCGCGGGTAAAGGGACGTGGACGGCCGTGCTAGCGGGCTACCGCGGGTCTCATCGTACGTGGTCGACCCGATAGCGGGCTATCGCGGGTAAAGGGACGTGGACGGCCGTGCTAGCGGGCTACCGCGGGTCTCATCGTACGTGGTCGACCCGATAGCGAGCTTCCGCGGGTAAAGGGACGTGGACGGCCGTGCTAGCGGGCTACCGCGGGTCTCATCGTACGTGGTCGACCCGATAGCGAGCTACCGCGGGTAAAGGGACGTGGACGGCCTCGGTAGCGAGCTACCGCGGGTATCATCGTACGTGGTCGACCCGATAGCGGGCTATCGCAGGTAAAGGGACGTGGACGGCCGTGCTAGCGGGCTACCGCGGGTCTCATCGTACGTGGTCGACCCGATAGCGAGCTACCGCGGGTAAAGGGACGTGGACGGCCCCGGTAGCGAGCTACCGCGGGTAAAGGGACGTGGACGGCCGTGCTAACGGGCTACCGCGGGTATCATCGTACGTGGTCGACCCGATAGCGGGCTACGGCAGGCAAAGGAACGTCGACGGCCTCGGTAGCCAGCTACCGCGGGTAAGGAGGGACGTGGTCGACCCGATAGCGGGCTACGGCCGGCAAAGGATCATCGACGGCCTCGGTAGCGAGCTACCGCGGGTAAGAAGGGGACGTGGTCGACCCGATAGCGGGCTATCGCAGGCAAAGGAACGTCGACGGCCTCGGTAGCCAGCTACCGCGGGTAAGGAGGGACGTGGTCGACCCGATAGCGGGCTACGGCAGGCAAAGGTACGTCGACGGCCTCGGTAGCCAGCTACCGCGGGTAAGGAGGGACGTGGTCGACCCGATAGCGGTCTACCGCAGGCAAAGGTACGTCGACGGCCTCGGTAGCCAGCTACCGCGGGTAAGGAGGGACGTGGTCGACCCGATAGCGGGCTACCGCCGGCAAAGGTACGTCGACGGCCTCGGTAGCGAGCTACCGCGGGTAAGAAGGGGACGTGGTCGACCCGATAGCGGGCTATCGCAGGCAAAGGAACGTCGACGGCCTCGGTAGCCAGCTACCGCGGGTAAGGAGGGACGTGGTCGACCCGATAGCGGGCTACGGCAGGCAAAGGTACGTCGACGGCCTCGGTAGCCAGCTACCGCGGGTAAGGAGGGACGTGGTCGACCCGATAGCGGTCTACCGCAGGCAAAGGTACGTCGACGGCCTCGGTAGCCAGCTACCGCGGGTAAGGAGGGACGTGGTCGACCCGATAGCGGGCTACCGCAGGCAAAGGTACGTCGACGGCCTCGGTAGCCAGCTACCGCGGGTAAGGAGGGACGTGGTCGACCCGATAGCGGGCTACCGCAGGCAAAGGTACGTCGACGGCCTCGGTAGCCAGCTACCGCGGGTAAGGAGGGACGTGGTCGACCTGATAGCGGTCTACCGCAGGTAAAGGTACGTCGACGGCCTCGGTAGCCAGCTACCGCGGGTAAGAAGGGGACGTGGTCGACCTGTCAGCGGGCTACCACGAGAAAGGTACGTGGACGGACGGCCTGTTAGCGGGCTACCACGAGGAAGGTACGTGGACGGCCTGTTAGCGGGCTACCACGAGGAAGGTACGTGGACGGCCTGTTAGAGGGGTACCACGGGCTTATGCGGGGTCTTCACGTATCTACCTACCCGCGGTAGCCCGGTAAAGGCCGACCACGTACCTTTGCCTGCGGTAGAGACCCGTGATCGCCCGGTACCAGACGGGTACCACGGGCTTATGCGGGTCTTCACGTATCTACCTACCCGCGGTAGCCCGGTAAAGGCCGACCACGTACCTTTGCCTGCGGTAGAGACCCGTGATCGCCCGGTACCAGACGGGTACCACGGGCTTATGCGGGTCTTCACGTATCTACCTACCCGCGGTAGCCCGGTAAAGGCCGACCACGTACCTTTGCCTGCGGTAGAGACCCGTGATCGCCCGGTACCAGACGGGTACCACGGGCTTATGCGGGTCTTCACGTATCTACCTACCCGCGGTAGCCCGGTAAAGGCCGACCACGTACCTTTGCCTGCGGTAGAGACCCGTGATCGCCCGGTACCAGACGGGTACCACGGGCTTATGCGGGGTCTTCACGTATCTACCTACCCGCGGTAGCCCGGTAAAGGCCGACCACGTACCTTTGCCTGCGGTAGAGACCCGTGATCGCCCGGTACCAGACGGGTACCACGGGCTTATGCGGGGTCTTCACGTATCTACCTACCCGCGGTAGCCCGGTAAAGGCCGACCACGTACCTTTGCCTGCGGTAGAGACCCGTGATCGCCCGGTACCAGACGGGTACCACGGGCTTATGCGGGGTCTTCACGTATCTACCTACCCGCGGTAGCCCGGTAAAGGCCGACCACGTACCTTTGCCTGCGGTAGAGACCCGTGATCGCCCGGTACCAGACGGGTACCACGGGCTTATGCGGGTCTTCACGTATCTACCTACCCGCGGTAGCCCGGTAAAGGCCGACCACGTACCTTTGCCTGCGGTAGAGACCCGTGATCGCCCGGTACCAGACAGGCCGACCACGTACCTACACGTATCGAGGAATAATGCCAGCCTGGGTCCTGACACGGCCTAAGTAACAGGCTAGGGTTAGGGTTAGGGTTAGGGTTAGGGTTAGGGTTAGGGTTAGGGTTAGGGTTAGGGTTAGGGTTAGGGTTAGGGTTAGGGTTAGGGTTAGGGTTAGGGTTAGGGTTAGGGTTAGGGTTAGGGTTAGGGTTAGGGTTAGGCATCGTCAAGAGGCGGCTTAGGGTTAGGGTGTACGATGCCTGCCTTCGTTACGTTACGTTACATGAAATGTGATCGTTTCATCGAGAGACCTGCTGTACTATTCTTACGTGCGGCTTCCCGATGAAAAATTGTCAACCTGTAACACTTTTTGACTAGGCTATGGCTTTGGCTGGCCGCCGATGGTCGAGAGACCCGCGGTAACCTGTCCGCGTCTAACGTGCGACATCCCGATGAAAATCTCACCCACGTAAAAAATATTTACCGAGGGTATTGTTTGCCGGCCTGAATGGTCGAGAGACCCGCGGTAGCTCGCCTGCGTCTAACGTGCGGCTTCCCGATGAAAATGTAACCCACGTGAAATTTTTTTACCGACGGTATAGTTTGAAGGTCTCGATGGTCGAGAGACCCGCGGTAGCCTGTCCGCATCTAACGTGCGGCTTCCCGATGAAAATTTCACCCTTCTAAAAAATTGTTACCGAGGGTATAGTTTGACGGCCTCGATGGTCGAGAGACCCGCGGTAGCCTGCCTGCGTCTTACGTGCGGCTTCCCGATGAAAATTTCACCCTTGTAAAAATTTTTTACCGAGGGTATAGTTTGAAGGCCTCGATGGTCGAGAGACCCGCGGTAGCCTGTCCGCATCTAACGTGCGGCTTTCCGATGAACCTTTCAGCCTTGTAAAATTTTTTTTACCGAGGGTACAGTCAGACGGCTTCGATGGATGGTCGAGAGACCCGCGGTAGCCTGCCTGCGTCTAACGTACGGCTTCTCGATGAACAGTTCAGCCTTGTAAAATTTTTTTTACCGAGGGTACAGTCAGACGGCTTCGATGGATGGTCGAGAGACCCGCGGTAGCCTGTCCGCATCTAACGTGCGGCTTTCCGATGAACCTTTCAGCCTTGTAAAATTTTTTTACCGAGGGTACAGTCAGACGGCTTCGATGGATGGTCGAGAGACCCGCGGTAGCCTGCCTCGTCTAACGTGCGGCTTTCCGATGAACATTTCAGCCTTGTAAAAATTTTTTACCGAGGGTACAGTTAGACGGCTTCGATGGTCGAGAGACCCGCGGTAGTCTGCCTGCGTCTAACGGACGGCTTCCCGATGAACATTTCAGCCTTGTAAATTTTTTTTACCGAGGGTACAGTTAGACGGCTTCGATGGTCGAGAGACCCGCGGTAGCCTGCCTGCGTCTAACGTACGGCTTCTCGATGAACATTTCAGCCTTGTAAAATTTTTTTTACCGAGGGTACAGTCAGACGGCTTCGATGGATGGTCGAGAGACCCGCGGTAGCCTGCCTGCGTCTAACGTACGGCTTCTCGATGAACAGTTCACCCTTGTAAAAAATTTTTACCGAGGGTATAGTTTGAAGGCTTCGATGGTCGAGAGACCCGCGGTAGCCTGCCTGCGTCTAACGTACGGCTTCTCGATGAACATTTCAGCCTTGTAAAATTTTTTTTACCGAGGGTACAGTCAGACGGCTTCGATGGATGGTCGAGAGACCCGCGGTAGCCTGCCTGCGTCTAACGTACGGCTTCTCGATGAACAGTTCACCCTTGTAAAAAATTTTTACCGAGGGTATAGTTTGAAGGCTTCGATGGTCGAGAGACCCGCGGTAGCCTGCCTGCGTCTAACGTACGGCTTCTCGATGAACAGTTCACCCTTGTAAAAAATTTTTACCGAGGGTATAGTTTGAAGGCTTCGATGGTCGAGAGACCCGCGGTAGCCTGCCTGCGTCTAACGTACGGCTTCTCGATGAAAATTTCACCCTTGTAAAAAAATTTTACCGAGGGTATAGTTTGAAGGCTTCGATGGTCGAGAGACCCGCGGTAGCCTGCCTGCGTCTAACGTACGGCTTCTCGATGAACATTTCAGCCTTGTAAAATTTTTTTTACCGAGGGTACAGTCAGACGGCTTCGATGGATGGTCGAGAGACCCGCGGTAGCCTGCCTGCGTCTAACGTACGGCTTCTCGATGAACAGTTCACCCTTGTAAAAAATTTTTACCGAGGGTATAGTTTGAAGGCTTCGATGGTCGAGAGACCCGCGGTAGCCTGCCTGCGTCTAACGTACGGCTTCTCGATGAAAATTTCACCCTTGTAAAAAAATTTTACCGAGGGTATAGTTTGAAGGCTTCGATGGTCGAGAGACCCGCGGTAGCCTGCCTGCGTCTAACGTACGGCTTCTCGATGAACATTTCAGCCTTGTAAAATTTTTTTTACCGAGGGTACAGTCAGACGGCTTCGATGGATGGTCGAGAGACCCGCGGTAGCCTGCCTGCGTCTAACGTACGGCTTCTCGATGAACAGTTCA
>NW_026963461.1:25000-32500 GCF_036588685.1 Mytilus trossulus
GGCTACCGCGGGTCTCATCGTACGCGGTCGACCCGATAGCGGGCTACCGCGGGTAAAGGGACGTGGACGGCCGTGCTAGCGGGCTACCGCGGGTCTCATCGTACGTGGTCGACCCGATAGCGAGCTACCGCGGGTAAAGGGACGTGGACGGCCGTGCTAGCGGGCTACCGCGGGTCTCATCGTACGTGGTCGACCCGATAGCGGGCTATCGCGGGTAAAGGGACGTGGACGGCCGTGCTAGCGGGCTACCGCGGGTCTCATCGTACGTGGTCGACCCGATAGCGAGCTTCCGCGGGTAAAGGGACGTGGACGGCCGTGCTAGCGGGCTACCGCGGGTCTCATCGTACGTGGTCGACCCGATAGCGAGCTACCGCGGGTAAAGGGACGTGGACGGCCTCGGTAGCGAGCTACCGCGGGTATCATCGTACGTGGTCGACCCGATAGCGGGCTATCGCAGGTAAAGGGACGTGGACGGCCGTGCTAGCGGGCTACCGCGGGTCTCATCGTACGTGGTCGACCCGATAGCGAGCTACCGCGGGTAAAGGGACGTGGACGGCCCCGGTAGCGAGCTACCGCGGGTAAAGGGACGTGGACGGCCGTGCTAACGGGCTACCGCGGGTATCATCGTACGTGGTCGACCCGATAGCGGGCTACGGCAGGCAAAGGAACGTCGACGGCCTCGGTAGCCAGCTACCGCGGGTAAGGAGGGACGTGGTCGACCCGATAGCGGGCTACGGCCGGCAAAGGATCATCGACGGCCTCGGTAGCGAGCTACCGCGGGTAAGAAGGGGACGTGGTCGACCCGATAGCGGGCTATCGCAGGCAAAGGAACGTCGACGGCCTCGGTAGCCAGCTACCGCGGGTAAGGAGGGACGTGGTCGACCCGATAGCGGGCTACGGCAGGCAAAGGTACGTCGACGGCCTCGGTAGCCAGCTACCGCGGGTAAGGAGGGACGTGGTCGACCCGATAGCGGTCTACCGCAGGCAAAGGTACGTCGACGGCCTCGGTAGCCAGCTACCGCGGGTAAGGAGGGACGTGGTCGACCCGATAGCGGGCTACCGCCGGCAAAGGTACGTCGACGGCCTCGGTAGCGAGCTACCGCGGGTAAGAAGGGGACGTGGTCGACCCGATAGCGGGCTATCGCAGGCAAAGGAACGTCGACGGCCTCGGTAGCCAGCTACCGCGGGTAAGGAGGGACGTGGTCGACCCGATAGCGGGCTACGGCAGGCAAAGGTACGTCGACGGCCTCGGTAGCCAGCTACCGCGGGTAAGGAGGGACGTGGTCGACCCGATAGCGGTCTACCGCAGGCAAAGGTACGTCGACGGCCTCGGTAGCCAGCTACCGCGGGTAAGGAGGGACGTGGTCGACCCGATAGCGGGCTACCGCAGGCAAAGGTACGTCGACGGCCTCGGTAGCCAGCTACCGCGGGTAAGGAGGGACGTGGTCGACCCGATAGCGGGCTATCGCAGGCAAAGGAACGTCGACGGCCTCGGTAGCCAGCTACCGCGGGTAAGGAGGGACGTGGTCGACCCGATAGCGGGCTACGGCAGGCAAAGGTACGTCGACGGCCTCGGTAGCCAGCTACCGCGGGTAAGGAGGGACGTGGTCGACCCGATAGCGGTCTACCGCAGGCAAAGGTACGTCGACGGCCTCGGTAGCCAGCTACCGCGGGTAAGGAGGGACGTGGTCGACCCGATAGCGGGCTACCGCAGGCAAAGGTACGTCGACGGCCTCGGTAGCCAGCTACCGCGGGTAAGGAGGGACGTGGTCGACCCGATAGCGGGCTACCGCAGGCAAAGGTACGTCGACGGCCTCGGTAGCCAGCTACCGCGGGTAAGGAGGGACGTGGTCGACCTGATAGCGGTCTACCGCAGGTAAAGGTACGTCGACGGCCTCGGTAGCCAGCTACCGCGGGTAAGAAGGGGACGTGGTCGACCTGTCAGCGGGCTACCACGAGAAAGGTACGTGGACGGACGGCCTGTTAGCGGGCTACCACGAGGAAGGTACGTGGACGGCCTGTTAGCGGGCTACCACGAGGAAGGTACGTGGACGGCCTGTTAGAGGGGTACCACGGGCTTATGCGGGGTCTTCACGTATCTACCTACCCGCGGTAGCCCGGTAAAGGCCGACCACGTACCTTTGCCTGCGGTAGAGACCCGTGATCGCCCGGTACCAGACGGGTACCACGGGCTTATGCGGGTCTTCACGTATCTACCTACCCGCGGTAGCCCGGTAAAGGCCGACCACGTACCTTTGCCTGCGGTAGAGACCCGTGATCGCCCGGTACCAGACGGGTACCACGGGCTTATGCGGGTCTTCACGTATCTACCTACCCGCGGTAGCCCGGTAAAGGCCGACCACGTACCTTTGCCTGCGGTAGAGACCCGTGATCGCCCGGTACCAGACGGGTACCACGGGCTTATGCGGGTCTTCACGTATCTACCTACCCGCGGTAGCCCGGTAAAGGCCGACCACGTACCTTTGCCTGCGGTAGAGACCCGTGATCGCCCGGTACCAGACGGGTACCACGGGCTTATGCGGGGTCTTCACGTATCTACCTACCCGCGGTAGCCCGGTAAAGGCCGACCACGTACCTTTGCCTGCGGTAGAGACCCGTGATCGCCCGGTACCAGACGGGTACCACGGGCTTATGCGGGGTCTTCACGTATCTACCTACCCGCGGTAGCCCGGTAAAGGCCGACCACGTACCTTTGCCTGCGGTAGAGACCCGTGATCGCCCGGTACCAGACGGGTACCACGGGCTTATGCGGGGTCTTCACGTATCTACCTACCCGCGGTAGCCCGGTAAAGGCCGACCACGTACCTTTGCCTGCGGTAGAGACCCGTGATCGCCCGGTACCAGACGGGTACCACGGGCTTATGCGGGTCTTCACGTATCTACCTACCCGCGGTAGCCCGGTAAAGGCCGACCACGTACCTTTGCCTGCGGTAGAGACCCGTGATCGCCCGGTACCAGACAGGCCGACCACGTACCTACACGTATCGAGGAATAATGCCAGCCTGGGTCCTGACACGGCCTAAGTAACAGGCTAGGGTTAGGGTTAGGGTTAGGGTTAGGGTTAGGGTTAGGGTTAGGGTTAGGGTTAGGGTTAGGGTTAGGGTTAGGGTTAGGGTTAGGGTTAGGGTTAGGGTTAGGGTTAGGGTTAGGGTTAGGGTTAGGGTTAGGGTTAGGCATCGTCAAGAGGCGGCTTAGGGTTAGGGTGTACGATGCCTGCCTTCGTTACGTTACGTTACATGAAATGTGATCGTTTCATCGAGAGACCTGCTGTACTATTCTTACGTGCGGCTTCCCGATGAAAAATTGTCAACCTGTAACACTTTTTGACTAGGCTATGGCTTTGGCTGGCCGCCGATGGTCGAGAGACCCGCGGTAACCTGTCCGCGTCTAACGTGCGACATCCCGATGAAAATCTCACCCACGTAAAAAATATTTACCGAGGGTATTGTTTGCCGGCCTGAATGGTCGAGAGACCCGCGGTAGCTCGCCTGCGTCTAACGTGCGGCTTCCCGATGAAAATGTAACCCACGTGAAATTTTTTTACCGACGGTATAGTTTGAAGGTCTCGATGGTCGAGAGACCCGCGGTAGCCTGTCCGCATCTAACGTGCGGCTTCCCGATGAAAATTTCACCCTTCTAAAAAATTGTTACCGAGGGTATAGTTTGACGGCCTCGATGGTCGAGAGACCCGCGGTAGCCTGCCTGCGTCTTACGTGCGGCTTCCCGATGAAAATTTCACCCTTGTAAAAATTTTTTACCGAGGGTATAGTTTGAAGGCCTCGATGGTCGAGAGACCCGCGGTAGCCTGTCCGCATCTAACGTGCGGCTTTCCGATGAACCTTTCAGCCTTGTAAAATTTTTTTTACCGAGGGTACAGTCAGACGGCTTCGATGGATGGTCGAGAGACCCGCGGTAGCCTGCCTGCGTCTAACGTACGGCTTCTCGATGAACAGTTCAGCCTTGTAAAATTTTTTTTACCGAGGGTACAGTCAGACGGCTTCGATGGATGGTCGAGAGACCCGCGGTAGCCTGTCCGCATCTAACGTGCGGCTTTCCGATGAACCTTTCAGCCTTGTAAAATTTTTTTACCGAGGGTACAGTCAGACGGCTTCGATGGATGGTCGAGAGACCCGCGGTAGCCTGCCTCGTCTAACGTGCGGCTTTCCGATGAACATTTCAGCCTTGTAAAAATTTTTTACCGAGGGTACAGTTAGACGGCTTCGATGGTCGAGAGACCCGCGGTAGTCTGCCTGCGTCTAACGGACGGCTTCCCGATGAACATTTCAGCCTTGTAAATTTTTTTTACCGAGGGTACAGTTAGACGGCTTCGATGGTCGAGAGACCCGCGGTAGCCTGCCTGCGTCTAACGTACGGCTTCTCGATGAACATTTCAGCCTTGTAAAATTTTTTTTACCGAGGGTACAGTCAGACGGCTTCGATGGATGGTCGAGAGACCCGCGGTAGCCTGCCTGCGTCTAACGTACGGCTTCTCGATGAACAGTTCACCCTTGTAAAAAATTTTTACCGAGGGTATAGTTTGAAGGCTTCGATGGTCGAGAGACCCGCGGTAGCCTGCCTGCGTCTAACGTACGGCTTCTCGATGAACATTTCAGCCTTGTAAAATTTTTTTTACCGAGGGTACAGTCAGACGGCTTCGATGGATGGTCGAGAGACCCGCGGTAGCCTGCCTGCGTCTAACGTACGGCTTCTCGATGAACAGTTCACCCTTGTAAAAAATTTTTACCGAGGGTATAGTTTGAAGGCTTCGATGGTCGAGAGACCCGCGGTAGCCTGCCTGCGTCTAACGTACGGCTTCTCGATGAACAGTTCACCCTTGTAAAAAATTTTTACCGAGGGTATAGTTTGAAGGCTTCGATGGTCGAGAGACCCGCGGTAGCCTGCCTGCGTCTAACGTACGGCTTCTCGATGAAAATTTCACCCTTGTAAAAAAATTTTACCGAGGGTATAGTTTGAAGGCTTCGATGGTCGAGAGACCCGCGGTAGCCTGCCTGCGTCTAACGTACGGCTTCTCGATGAACATTTCAGCCTTGTAAAATTTTTTTTACCGAGGGTACAGTCAGACGGCTTCGATGGATGGTCGAGAGACCCGCGGTAGCCTGCCTGCGTCTAACGTACGGCTTCTCGATGAACAGTTCACCCTTGTAAAAAATTTTTACCGAGGGTATAGTTTGAAGGCTTCGATGGTCGAGAGACCCGCGGTAGCCTGCCTGCGTCTAACGTACGGCTTCTCGATGAAAATTTCACCCTTGTAAAAAAATTTTACCGAGGGTATAGTTTGAAGGCTTCGATGGTCGAGAGACCCGCGGTAGCCTGCCTGCGTCTAACGTACGGCTTCTCGATGAACATTTCAGCCTTGTAAAATTTTTTTTACCGAGGGTACAGTCAGACGGCTTCGATGGATGGTCGAGAGACCCGCGGTAGCCTGCCTGCGTCTAACGTACGGCTTCTCGATGAACAGTTCAGCCTTGTAAATTTTTTTTACCGAGGGTATAGTTAGACGGCCTCGATGGTCGAGAGACCCGCAGTAGCTGGCCTGCGTCTAACGTACGGCTTCCCGATGAAAATTTCAGCCTTGTAATTTTTTTTTTACCGAGGGTATAGTCAGACGGCCTCGATGGTCGAGAGACCCGCGGTAGCCTGTCCGCGTCTAACGTGCGGCTTCCCGATGAAAATTTCACCCTCGTAATTTTTTTTTACCGAGGGTATAGTTAGACGGCCTCGATGGTCGAGAGACCCGCGGTAGCCTGTCCGCGTCTAACGTGCGACACCACGATGAACATTTCACCCTCGTAAAATTTTTTTACCGAGGGTATACTTTGCCGGCCTGGACGATCGAGAGACCCGCAGTAGCTGGCCTGCGTCTAACGTACGGCTTCCCGATGAAAATTTCAGCCTTGTAATTTTTTTTTTTACCGAGGGTATAGTCAGACGGCCTCGATGGTCGAGAGACCCGCGGTAGCCTGTCCGCGTCTAACGTGCGGCTTCCCGATGAAAATTTCACCCTCGTAATTTTTTTTTACCGAGGGTATAGTTAGACGGCCTCGATGGTCGAGAGACCCGCGGTAGCCTGTCCGCGTCTAACGTGCGACCCCACGATGAACATTTCACCCTCGTAAAATTTTTTTACCGAGGGTATACTTTGCCGGCCTGGACGATCGAGAGACCCGCGGTAGCCTGTCCGCGTCTAACGTGCGACCCCACGATGAACATTTCACCCTCGTAAAATTTTTTTACCGAGGGTATAGTTTGCCGGCCTGGACGATCGAGAGACCCGCGGTAGCCTGTCCGCGTCTAACGTGCGACCCCACGATGAACATTTCACCCTCGTAAAAATTTTTTACCGAGGGTATACTTTGCCGGCCTGGACGATCGAGAGACCCGCGGTAGCCTGTCCGCGTCTAACGTGCGACCCCACGATGAACATTTCACCCTCGTAAAAAATTTTTACCGAGGGTATACTTTGCCGGCCTGGACGATCGAGAGACCCGCGGTAGCCTGTCCGCGTCTAACGTGCGACACCACGATGAACATTTCACCCTCGTAAAAAATTTTTACCGAGGGTATAGTTTGCCGGCCTGGACGATCGAGAGACCCGCGGTAGCCTGTCCGCGTCTAACGTGCGACCCACACGATGAAAATTTCACCCTCGTAAAAAATTTTTACCGAGGGTATAGTTTGCCGGCCTGGACGATCGAGAGACCCGCGGTAGCCTGTCCGCGTCTAACGTGCGACCCCCACGATGAACATTTCACCCTCGTAAATTTTTTTTACCGAGGGTATAGTTTGCCGGCCTGGACGATCGAGAGACCCGCGGTAGCCTGTCCGCGTCTAACGTGCGACCCCACGATGAACATTTCACCCTCGTAAAATTTTTTTACCGAGGGTATAGTTTGCCGGCCTGGACGATCGAGAGACCCGCGGTAGCCTGTCCGCGTCTAACGTGCGACCCCCACGATGAACATTTCACCCTCGTAAAATTTTTTTACCGAGGGTATAGTTTGCCGGCCTGGACGATCGAGAGACCCGCGGTAGCCTGTCCGCGTCTAACGTGCGACCCACACGATGAACATTTCACCCTCGTAAATTTTTTTTACCGAGGGTATAGTTTGCCGGCCTGGACGATCGAGAGACCCGCGGTAGCCTGTCCGCGTCTAACGTGCGACCCCACGATGAACATTTCACCCTCGTAAAAAATTTTTACCGAGGGTATACTTTGCCGGCCTGGACGATCGAGAGACCCGCGGTAGCCTGTCCGCGTCTAACGTGCGACACCACGATGAACATTTCACCCTCGTAAAAAATTTTTACCGAGGGTATAGTTTGCCGGCCTGGACGATCGAGAGACCCGCGGTAGCCTGTCCGCGTCTAACGTGCGACCCCCACGATGAACATTTCACCCTCGTAAAATTTTTTTACCGAGGGTATAGTTTGCCGGCCTGGACGATCGAGAGACCCGCG
>NW_026963462.1:7500-15000 GCF_036588685.1 Mytilus trossulus
AAGGCTGAAATGTTCATCGGGAAGCCGCACGTTAGACGCGGACAGGCTACCGCGGGTCTCTCGACCATCGAGGCCGTCTAACTGTACCCTCGGTAAAAAAAATTTACAAGGCTGAAATGTTCATCGGGAAGCCGCACGTTAGACGAGGCAGGCTACCGCGGGTCTCTCGACCATCGAGGCCGTCTAACTGTACCCTCGGTAAAAAAAATGTACAAGGCTGAAATGTTCATCGGGAAGCCGCACGTTAGACGCGGACAGGCTACCGCGGGTCTCTCGACCATCGAGGCCGTCTAACTATCCCCTCGGTAAAAAAATTTACAAGGCTGAAATTTCCATCGGGAAGCCGTACGTTAGACGCAGGCAAGCTACCGCGGGTCTCTCGACCATCGAGGCCGTCTAACTGTACCCTCGGTAAAAAAAATTGACAAGGCTGAAATATTCATCGGGAAGCCGCACGTTAGACGAGGCAGGCTACCGCGGGTCTCTCGACCATCGAGGCCGTCTAAATATACCCTCGGTAAAAAAAAATTTACAAGGCTGAAATGTTCATCGGGAAGCCGCACGTTAGACGCAGGCAAGCTACTGCGGGTCTCTCGACCATCGAGGCCGTCTAACTGTACCCTCGGTAGAATTTTTTTTACCAGGCTGAAATGTTCATCGGGAAGCCGCACGTTAGACGAGGACAGGCTACCGCGGATCTCTCGACCATCGAGGCCGTCTAACTGTACCCTCGGTAAAAAAAAATTTACAAGGCTGACATGTTCATCGGGAAGCCGCACGTTAGACGAGGCAGGCTACCGCGGGTCTCTCGACCATCGAGGCCGTCTGACTTTACCCTCGGTAAAATTTTTTACAAGGGTGAAATGTTCATCGGGAAGCCGCACGTTAGACGCGGACAGGCTACCGCGGATCTCTCGACCATCGAGGCCGTCTAACTGTACCCTCGGTAAAAAAAAATGTACAAGGCTGAAATGTTCATCGGGAAGCCGCACGTTAGACGAGGCAGGCTACCGCGGGTCTCTCGACCATCGAGGCCGTCTAACTATCCCCTCGGTAAAAAAAAATTTACAAGGCTGAAATTTCCATCGGGAAGCCGTACGTTAGACGCAGGCAAGCTACCGCGGGTCTCTCGACCATCGAGGCCGTCTAACTGTACCCTCGGTAAAAAAAATTGACAAGGCTGAGATATTCATCGGGAAGCCGCACGTTAGACGCGGACAGGCTACCGCGGATCTCTCGACCATCGAGGCCGTCTAACTGTACCCTCGGTAAAAAAAAATTTACAAGGCTGACATGTTCATCGGGAAGCCGCACGTTAGACGAGGCAGGCTACCGCGGGTCTCTCGACCATCGATCGAAGCCGTCTAACTGTACCCTCGGTAAAAAAAATGTACAAGGCTGAAATGTTCATCGGGAAGCCGCACGTTAGACGAGGCAGGCTACCGCGGGTCTCTCGACCATCGATCGAAGCCGTCTAACTGTACCCTCGGTAAAAAAAAATGTACAAGGCTGAAATGTTCATCGGGAAGCCGCACGTTAGACGAGGCAGGCTACCGCGGGTCTCTCGACCATCGAAGCCGTCTGACTGTACCCTCGGTAAAAAAAATTCACAAGGCTGAAATGTTCATCGGGAAGCCGCACGTTAGACGAGGCAGGCTACCGCGGGTCTCTCGACCATCGAAGCCGTCTAACTGTACCCTCGGTAAAAAAAATTCACAAGGCTGAAATGTTCATCGGGAAGCCGCACGTTAGACGCAGGCAGGCTACCGCGGGTCTCTCGACCATCGAAGCCGTCTAACTGTACCCTCGGTAAAAAATTTTTACAAGGCTGAAATGTTCATCGGGAAGCCGCACGTTAGATGCGGACAGGCTACCGCGGGTCTCTCGACCATCGAGGCCTTCAAACTATACCCTCGGTAAAAAATTTTTACAAGGGTGAAATGTTCATCGGGAAGGCGCACGTTAGACGCAGGCAGGCTACCGCGGGTCTCTCGACCATCGAGGCCGTCTAACTATACCCTCGGTAAAAAAAATTTACAAGGCTGAAATGTTCATCGGGAAGCCGCACGTTAGACGCAGGCAGGCTACCGCGGGTCTCTCGACCATCGAAGCCGTCTAACTGTACCCTCGGTAAAAAAATTTTACAAGGCTGAAATTTTCATCGGGAAGCCGCACGTTAGACGCAGGCAGGCTACCGCGGGTCTCTCGACCATCGAAGCCGTCTAACTGTACCCTCGGTAAAAAAAATTCACAAGGCTGAAATGTTCATCGGGAAGCCGCACGTTAGACGAGGCAGGCTACCGCGGGTCTCTCGACCATCGAGGCCTTCAAACTATACCCTCGGTAAAAAAAAATTTACGAGGGTGAAATTTTCATCGGGAAGCCGTACGTTAGACGCAGGCAAGCTACTGCGGGTCTCTCGACCATCGAGGCCGTCTGACTATACCCTCGGTAAAAAAAAATTTACAAGGCTGAAATGTTCATCGGTAAGCCGCACGTTAGACGCAGGCAGGCTACCGCGGGTCTCTCGACCATCGAGGCCGTCAAACTATACCCTCGGTAAAAAAAATTTTACAAGGGTGAAATTTTCATCGGTAAGCCGCACGTTAGACGCAGGCAGGCTACCGCGGGTCTCTCGACCATCGAAGCCTTCAAACTATACCCTCGGTAAAACTTTTTTACGAGGGTGAAATCTTCATCGGGAAGGCGCACGTTAGACGCAGGCAAGCTACTGCGGGTCTCTCGACCATCGAGGCCGTCTAACTACACCCTCGGTAAAAAATTTTTACAAGGCTGAAATGTTCATCGGGAAGCCGTACGTTAGACGCAGGCAGGCTTCTGCGGGTCTCTCGACCATCGAGGCCGTCTGACTATACCCTCGGTAAAAAAAATTTACAAGGCTGAAATGTTCATCGGGAAGCCGCACGTTAGACGAGGCAGGCTACCGCGGGTCTCTCGACCATCGAAGCCGTCTAACTGTACCCTCGGTAAAAAAAAATTTTACAAGGCTGAAATGTTCATCGGGAAGCCGCACGTTAGATGCGGACAGGCTACCGCGGGTCTCTCGACCATCGAGGCCGTCAAACTATACCCTCGGTAAAAAAAATTTACAAGGGTGAAATGTTCATCGGTAAGCCGCACGTTAGACGCGGACAGGCTACCGCGGGTCTCTCGACCATCGAGGCCGTCTAACTATACCCACGGTAAAAAAATTTTACAAGGGTGAAATTTTCATCGGGAAGCCGCACGTTAGACGCAGGCAGGCTACCGCGGGTCTCTCGACCATCGAGGCCGTCAAACTATACCCTCGGTAAAAATTTTTTTACAAGGGTGAAATTTTCATCGGGAAGCCGCACGTTAGACGCAGGCAAGCTACTGCGGGTCTCTCGACCATCGAGGCCGTCTAACTACACCCTCGGTAAAAAAAATTTACAAGGCTGAAATGTTCATCGGTAAGCCGCACGTTAGACGCAGGCAGGCTACCGCGGGTCTCTCGACCATCGAGGCCGTCAAACTATACCCTCGGTAAAAAAAATTTTACAAGGGTGAAATTTTCATCGGTAAGCCGCACGTTAGACGCAGGCAGGCTACCGCGGGTCTCTCGACCATCGAAGCCTTCAAACTATACCCTCGGTAAAACTTTTTTACGAGGGTGAAATTTTCATCGGGAAGCCGCACGTTAGAATAGTACAGCAGGTCTCTCGATGAAACGATCACATTTCATGTAACGTAACGTAACAAAGGCAGGCATCGTACACCCTAACCCTAAGCCGCCTCTTGACGATGCACGTCCCTAACCCTAACCCTAACCCTAACCCTAACCCTAACCCTAACCCTAACCCTAACCCTAACCCTAACCCTAACTAAAACCCTAACCCTAACCCTAACCCTAACCCTAACCCTAACCCTAACCCTAACCCTAACCCTAACCCTAACCCTAACCCTAACCCTAACCCTAACCCTAACCCTAACCCTAACCCTAACCCTAACCCTAACCCTAACCCTAACCCTAACCCTAACCCTAACCCTAACCCTAACCCTAACCCTAACCCTAACCCTAACCCTAACCCTAACCCTAACCCTAACCCTAACCCTAACCAGTCCGTGTCAGGACCCGAGCTGTCCTTAGTCCTCGATACGTTAGCCTGGTTTCGTTCGCGAATGTCAGGTCCATATGGACATAAGCATGGTATTCCTCGATACGTTAGCCTGGTTTCGCGAGTGTCAGGACCATATGGACATAAGCATGGTATTCCTCGATACGTTAACCTGGTTTCGCGAATGTCAGGACCATATGGACATAAGCATGGTATTCCTCGATACGTTAACCTGGTTTCGCGAATGTCAGGACCATATGGACATAAGCATGGTATTCCTCGATACGTTAACCTGGTTTCGCGAATGTCAGGACGTAAGCGGGACTTGTTAATTTTTGTTTTCCATGCCTTAACCGACCGCGGGTTGGGGACGACCACGTACACTGACACCCGCGGTAGCCCGCTAGCCAGGCCGTTCACGTCCCTTTACCAGCGGTAGCCCGCTATCGGGTCGACCACGTACACTGACACCCGCGGTAGCCCGCTAGCCAGGCCGTCCACGTCCCTTTACCCGCGGTAGCCCGCTATCGGGTCGACCACGTACACCGATACCCGCGGTAGCCCGCTAGCACGGCCGTCCACGTCCCTTTACCAGCGGTAGCCCAGTATCGGGTCGACCACGTACACTGACACCCGCGGTAGCCCGCTAGCCAGGCCGTCCACGTCCCTTTACCAGCGGTAGCCCGCTATCGGGTCGACCACGTACACCGACACCCGCGGTAGCCCGCTAGCCAGGCCGTCCACGTCCCTTTACCCGCGGTAGCCCGCTATCGGGTCGACCACGTACACCGATACCCGCGGTAGCCCGCTAGCACGGCCGTCCACGTCCCTTTACCCGCGGTAGCTCGCTATCGGGTCGACCACGTACACTGACACCCGCGGTAGCCCGCTAGCCAGGCCGTCCACGTCCCTTTACCAGCGGTAGCCCGCTATCGGGTCGACCACGTACACCGACACCCGCGGTAGCCCGCTAGCCAGGCCGTCCACGTCCCTTTACCCGCGGTAGCCCGCTATCGGGTCGACCACGTACACCGATACCCGCGGTAGCCCGCTAGCACGGCCGTCCACGTCCCTTTACCAGCGGTAGCCCAGTATCGGGTCGACCACGTACACTGACACCCGCGGTAGCCCGCTAGCCAGGCCGTCCACGTCCCTTTACCAGCGGTAGCCCGCTATCGGGTCGACCACGTACACCGACACCCGCGGTAGCCCGCTAGCCAGGCCGTCCACGTCCCTTTACCCGCGGTAGCCCGCTATCGGGTCGACCACGTACACCGATACCCGCGGTAGCCCGCTAGCACGGCCGTCCACGTCCCTTTACCCGCGGTAGCTCGCTATCGGGTCGACCACGTACACTGACACCCGCGGTAGCCCGCTAGCCAGGCCGTCCACGTCCCTTTACCAGCGGTAGCCCGCTATCGGGTCGACCACGTACACCGACACCCGCGGTAGCCCGCTAGCCAGGCCGTCCACGTCCCTTTACCCGCGGTAGCCCGCTATCGGGTCGACCACGTACACCGATACCCGCGGTAGCCCGCTAGCACGGCCGTCCACGTCCCTTTACCAGCGGTAGCCCAGTATCGGGTCGACCACGTACACTGACACCCGCGGTAGCCCGCTAGCCAGGCCGTCCACGTCCCTTTACCAGCGGTAGCCCGCTATCGGGTCGACCACGTACACCGACACCCGCGGTAGCCCGCTAGCCAGGCCGTCCACGTCCCTTTACCCGCGGTAGCCCGCTATCGGGTCGACCACGTACACCGATACCCGCGGTAGCCCGCTAGCACGGCCGTCCACGTCCCTTTACCCGCGGTAGCTCGCTATCGGGTCGACCACGTACCTTCTCAGCCGCGGGTAAGCCCGATGAAAAAAAAAAAAAAAAAAAAAAAAAAAAAAATTTCCCATCCCATCGCATGCGGTAGCCCCGCTATCAACGTCGACCACGTACCTTCTCAGCCGCGGGTAAGCCCGATGAAAAAAATTTTTTTTTTTTTTTTTTTTCCCCCATCGCATGCGGTAGCCCCGCTATCAACGTCGACCACGTACCTTCTCAGCCGCGGGTAAGCCCGATGAAAAAATTTTTTTTTTTTTTTTTTTTTCCCCATCGCATGCGGTAGCCCCGCTATCAACGTCGACCACGTACCTTCTCAGCCGCGGGTAAGCCCGATGAAAAAATTTTTTTTTTTTTTTTTTTTTTCCCCATCGCATGCGGTAGCCCCGCTATCAACGTCGACCACGTACCTTCTCAGCCGCGGGTAAGCCCGATGAAAAAAATTTTTTTTTTTTTTTTTTTTCCCCATCGCATGCGGTAGCCCCGCTATCAACGTCGACCACGTACCTTCTCAGCCGCGGGTAAGCCCGATGAAAAAATTTTTTTTTTTTTTTTTTTTCCCCATCGCATGCGGTAGCCCCGCTATCAACGTCGACCACGTACCTTCTCAGCCGCGGGTAAGCCCGATGAAAAAATTTTTTTTTTTTTTTTTTTTTTCCCCATCGCATGCGGTAGCCCCGCTATCAACGTCGACCACGTACCTTCTCAGCCGCGGGTAAGCCCGATGAAAAAATTTTTTTTTTTTTTTTTTTTTCCCATCGCATGCGGTAGCCCCGCTATCAACGTCGACCACGTACCTTCTCAGCCGCGGGTAAGCCCGATGAAAAAATTTTTTTTTTTTTTTTTTTTTTTTCCCATCGCATGCGGTAGCCCCGCTATCAACGTCGACCACGTACCTTCTCAGCCGCGGGTAAGCCCGATGAAAAAAAATTTTTTTTTTTTTTTTTTTTCCCATCGCATGCGGTAGCCCCGCTATCAACGTCGACCACGTACCTTCTCAGCCGCGGGTAAGCCCGATGAAAAAAAATTTTTTTTTTTTTTTTTTTTTCCCATCGCATGCGGTAGCCCCGCTATCAACGTCGACCACGTACCTTCTCAGCCGCGGGTAAGCCCGATGAAAAAAAAAAAAAAAAAAAAAAAAAAAATTTCCCATCGCATGCGGTAGCCCCGCTATCAGGTCGACCACGTACCTTCTCAGCCGCGGGTAAGCCCGATGAAATTTTTTTTTTTTTTTTTTTTTTTTTTTTTTTCTTTTTTTTTTTCAAATGTCGAAAATTCCTTCCGGGGCCAGAACGGCACACATTTTAGGGGTCGGATGGGTAGTGGGGATCGTCGGATTGACGGACGACCGCACCTGCCCCGGCTGTGCCGTCTTTTAAAAATTTTGAAAATTTTTGAAATCTTGGAATCCCCAGTCGTCGTGTGCAACTTCATATCATGGGAGCAGTGAAGACCCGATCTTCGCTGTCGGGATAGACGCGATAGTAAAGGACGGTGAGAGGCATGCACTTGCCGGTCCGATCTCTCGTTCATTCCACGGTTCCCGATTCACTTGGTAAAGGCGACATAGTG
>NW_026963463.1:0-19723 GCF_036588685.1 Mytilus trossulus
GGACGCCTTATATAAATATGCATTTTTCTCAGCCAATTTGAAGATTTTGAAGTTTTTTATGCCTAATTTATTCTCTCATATATATAAAATGTACTTTAAATGTATAGAAAAGTGTCAAAAAGCATACCACATGAGTATAAAATGGTCTTGGGCCATGTAGTACTGAGAATTATTTAGAGTCGATTTAGGCGGTAGCCCATATTGACATATAAAAATGCACACAGAAGCTATTAGAAATGAAAATGTGTAACTTTTTGCTCATTTCTATGCTAAGGCGTTATGATACAAGAAGTCTAATTGCAAAAGGACTCTTGCATTTAATTTTTTTAGAAACAATATGGTCTGATGGCCAGTTTTTCACTTTTCAATGGAAAACTTGCATTTAGTGTTAGCCTTAATAGGCATAAAGTTGGACCACTTACTATCATACAGAGAAAAAAAATGGTAGCCTATGAAAGGAGTAAGGTGTACTGAGTATAATAAAGTGCTTTTTTTACAGATTTAGTGAAATATTTGTGATGGACTACAGATTTGATGTACAAAGCTCTTCACATTTTACATACATCTATTAGGCCGTTTAACCATGGCCGTGAATACAAATATCTGCACTTTTTTTCTGTGATAATCTACTTTTCTCTATATCCAGAGTTCACAAATGGTTAATTAAATTTGATTTAATCATAGAAACACAAATATCAGGAACAAAAAAGCTGTCAGATAGAAAGTCAGCATGCCTCTTAGCCATAAAATGTAAACTGCTTTAAAATGCTTATTATAGCCGTAGAATGCCAAAATGGCACATTTTAACAGAATTTCTGTAAACCAAAGATGTAAATCCTTTACTTTGATTGAGTTTGACAAACTGAAACCAGCAAATCATTCAGGAAAGTTGCCAAAGTACAGAATCTAGATTTCAGGAATCCATCTCTTAGGCCCGAGAACACAGTTATTTCGTAGTGCATTTCTTTTAGACAATAAATTCAAATTAAAAAAATCGCACCTGCTCTTTCTCAAAAAGATTTTTACAGTGTAGTGTACTACCAGTGAGACAAATAATATCAAAATTATAGAAACTTCTACCAGCTCTAACTCAAAATATTGACAATTCTGTGTTAAGGGGGTGTAAAATTCAGTTTGACAGCTTCAGACGTGCTAAAATTTGACCTTTTAGAACTGGACCAATTTACTTCTTAACATAAAGATTCAGCACCCAATTTTTTTTTACATGTAATTACATCCCCCTACTTGATATTTCATGCATTTAATATCAAGAAATAAATTGGGAAAGTGTATCAAATAAGACATGCAAGTTATACACTGTTTACACTAGGGACTATATTCGTAGACAACGAAAACCAAAGGACGATAACTGTGTCCTTGGACCTAATAGGACAGAAAGACTTGACCAATCTTTATAAAACTTTGCATAACCTAAGCTTAGGCAATTGTGAGATAGGTTGCCAAGTTTCATGGCCATATGACATATATTAGAGACACTAGGGTCATTTTAATATAGACATTTGAATGTTTATTTTTGACGTGTAAATCAAATATCTTCAACTGTCAAGATTTTGGCCTTAAATTTTAAATTTTGCAAAAATTTGCTTTTTAAATGCTCTTGAATATCAAATATTAAGTATTAAAAGCATCTGAACACTCTTTTATTTATCAGATGTATTGTAATTATTCCAAAGTTAAATTTATATAAGCCTATGCCTGAAAATAGAGATTTTCCAATTTAGGGACGCCTTATATAAATATGCATTTTTCTCAGCCAATTTGAAGATTTTGAAGTTTTTTATGCCTAATTTATTCTCTCATATATATAAAATGTACTTTAAATGTATAGAAAAGTGTCAAAAAGCATACCACATGAGTATAAAATGGTCTTGGGCCATGTAGTACTGAGAATTATTTAGAGTCGATTTAGGCGGTAGCCCATATTGACATATAAAAATGCACACAGAAGCTATTAGAAATGAAAATGTGTAACTTTTTGCTCATTTCTATGCTAAGGCGTTATGATACAAGAAGTCTAATTGCAAAAGGACTCTTGCATTTAATTTTTTTAGAAACAATATGGTCTGATGGCCAGTTTTTTCACTTTTCAATGGAAAACTTGCATTTAGTGTTAGCCTTAATAGGCATAAAGTTGGACCACTTACTATCATACAGAGAAAAAAAATGGTAGCCTATGAAAGGAGTAAGGTGTACTGAGTATAATAAAGTGCTTTTTTTACAGATTTAGTGAAATATTTGTGATGGACTACAGATTTGATGTACAAAGCTCTTCACATTTTACATACATCTATTAGGCCGTTTAACCATGGCCGTGAATACAAATATCTGCACTTTTTTTCTGTGATAATCTACTTTTCTCTATATCCAGAGTTCACAAATGGTTAATTAAATTTGATTTAATCATAGAAACACAAATATCAGGAACAAAAAAGCTGTCAGATAGAAAGTCAGCATGCCTCTTAGCCATAAAATGTAAACTGCTTTAAAATGCTTATTATAGCCGTAGAATGCCAAAATGGCACATTTTAACAGAATTTCTGTAAACCAAAGATGTAAATCCTTTACTTTGATTGAGTTTGACAAACTGAAACCAGCAAATCATTCAGGAAAGTTGCCAAAGTACAGAATCTAGATTTCAGGAATCCATCTCTTAGGCCCGAGAACACAGTTATTTCGTAGTGCATTTCTTTTAGACAATAAATTCAAATTAAAAAAATCGCACCTGCTCTTTCTCAAAAAGATTTTTACAGTGTAGTGTACTACCAGTGAGACAAATAATATCAAAATTATAGAAACTTCTACCAGCTCTAACTCAAAATATTGACAATTCTGTGTTAAGGGGGTGTAAAATTCAGTTTGACAGCTTCAGACGTGCTAAAATTTGACCTTTTAGAACTGGACCAATTTACTTCTTAACATAAAGATTCAGCACCCAATTTTTTTTTACATGTAATTACATCCCCCTACTTGATATTTCATGCATTTAATATCAAGAAATAAATTGGGAAAGTGTATCAAATAAGACATGCAAGTTATACACTGTTTACACTAGGGACTATATTCGTAGACAACGAAAACCAAAGGACGATAACTGTGTCCTTGGACCTAATAGGACAGAAAGACTTGACCAATCTTTATAAAACTTTGCATAACCTAAGCTTAGGCAATTGTGAGATAGGTTGCCAAGTTTCATGGCCATATGACATATATTAGAGACACTAGGGTCATTTTAATATAGACATTTGAATGTTTATTTTTGACGTGTAAATCAAATATCTTCAACTGTCAAGATTTTGGCCTTAAAATTTTAAATTTTGCAAAAATTTGCTTTTTAAATGCTCTTGAATATCAAATATTAAGTATTAAAAGCATCTGAACACTCTTTTATTTATCAGATGTATTGTAATTATTCCAAAGTTAAATTTATATAAGCCTATGCCTGAAAATAGAGATTTTCCAATTTAGGGACGCCTTATATAAATATGCATTTTTCTCAGCCAATTTGAAGATTTTGAAGTTTTTTATGCCTAATTTATTCTCTCATATATATAAAATGTACTTTAAATGTATAGAAAAGTGTCAAAAAGCATACCACATGAGTATAAAATGGTCTTGGGCCATGTAGTACTGAGAATTATTTAGAGTCGATTTAGGCGGTAGCCCATATTGACATATAAAAATGCACACAGAAGCTATTAGAAATGAAAATGTGTAACTTTTTGCTCATTTCTATGCTAAGGCGTTATGATACAAGAAGTCTAATTGCAAAAGGACTCTTGCATTTAATTTTTTTAGAAACAATATGGTCTGATGGCCAGTTTTTTCACTTTTCAATGGAAAACTTGCATTTAGTGTTAGCCTTAATAGGCATAAAGTTGGACCACTTACTATCATACAGAGAAAAAAAATGGTAGCCTATGAAAGGAGTAAGGTGTACTGAGTATAATAAAGTGCTTTTTTTACAGATTTAGTGAAATATTTGTGATGGACTACAGATTTGATGTACAAAGCTCTTCACATTTTACATACATCTATTAGGCCGTTTAACCATGGCCGTGAATACAAATATCTGCACTTTTTTTCTGTGATAATCTACTTTTCTCTATATCCAGAGTTCACAAATGGTTAATTAAATTTGATTTAATCATAGAAACACAAATATCAGGAACAAAAAAGCTGTCAGATAGAAAGTCAGCATGCCTCTTAGCCATAAAATGTAAACTGCTTTAAAATGCTTATTATAGCCGTAGAATGCCAAAATGGCACATTTTAACAGAATTTCTGTAAACCAAAGATGTAAATCCTTTACTTTGATTGAGTTTGACAAACTGAAACCAGCAAATCATTCAGGAAAGTTGCCAAAGTACAGAATCTAGATTTCAGGAATCCATCTCTTAGGCCCGAGAACACAGTTATTTCGTAGTGCATTTCTTTTAGACAATAAATTCAAATTAAAAAAATCGCACCTGCTCTTTCTCAAAAAGATTTTTACAGTGTAGTGTACTACCAGTGAGACAAATAATATCAAAATTATAGAAACTTCTACCAGCTCTAACTCAAAATATTGACAATTCTGTGTTAAGGGGGTGTAAAATTCAGTTTGACAGCTTCAGACGTGCTAAAATTTGACCTTTTAGAACTGGACCAATTTACTTCTTAACATAAAGATTCAGCACCCAATTTTTTTTTACATGTAATTACATCCCCCTACTTGATATTTCATGCATTTAATATCAAGAAATAAATTGGGAAAGTGTATCAAATAAGACATGCAAGTTATACACTGTTT
Organism: Mytilus trossulus; assembly: GCF_036588685.1. Taxonomy (NCBI): domain Eukaryota; kingdom Metazoa; phylum Mollusca; class Bivalvia; order Mytilida; family Mytilidae; genus Mytilus; species Mytilus trossulus. The sequence continues at coordinate 4,811 of NW_026963463.1, forward strand.
ACACTAGGGACTATATTCGTAGACAACGAAAACCAAAGGACGATAACTGTGTCCTTGGACCTAATAGGACAGAAAGACTTGACCAATCTTTATAAAACTTTGCATAACCTAAGCTTAGGCAATTGTGAGATAGGTTGCCAAGTTTCATGGCCATATGACATATATTAGAGACACTAGGGTCATTTTAATATAGACATTTGAATGTTTATTTTTGACGTGTAAATCAAATATCTTCAACTGTCAAGATTTTGGCCTTAAAATTTTAAATTTTGCAAAAATTTGCTTTTTAAATGCTCTTGAATATCAAATATTAAGTATTAAAAGCATCTGAACACTCTTTTATTTATCAGATGTATTGTAATTATTCCAAAGTTAAATTTATATAAGCCTATGCCTGAAAATAGAGATTTTCCAATTTAGGGACGCCTTATATAAATATGCATTTTTCTCAGCCAATTTGAAGATTTTGAAGTTTTTTATGCCTAATTTATTCTCTCATATATATAAAATGTACTTTAAATGTATAGAAAAGTGTCAAAAAGCATACCACATGAGTATAAAATGGTCTTGGGCCATGTAGTACTGAGAATTATTTAGAGTCGATTTAGGCGGTAGCCCATATTGACATATAAAAATGCACACAGAAGCTATTAGAAATGAAAATGTGTAACTTTTTGCTCATTTCTATGCTAAGGCGTTATGATACAAGAAGTCTAATTGCAAAAGGACTCTTGCATTTAATTTTTTTAGAAACAATATGGTCTGATGGCCAGTTTTTTCACTTTTCAATGGAAAACTTGCATTTAGTGTTAGCCTTAATAGGCATAAAGTTGGACCACTTACTATCATACAGAGAAAAAAAATGGTAGCCTATGAAAGGAGTAAGGTGTACTGAGTATAATAAAGTGCTTTTTTTACAGATTTAGTGAAATATTTGTGATGGACTACAGATTTGATGTACAAAGCTCTTCACATTTTACATACATCTATTAGGCCGTTTAACCATGGCCGTGAATACAAATATCTGCACTTTTTTTCTGTGATAATCTACTTTTCTCTATATCCAGAGTTCACAAATGGTTAATTAAATTTGATTTAATCATAGAAACACAAATATCAGGAACAAAAAAGCTGTCAGATAGAAAGTCAGCATGCCTCTTAGCCATAAAATGTAAACTGCTTTAAAATGCTTATTATAGCCGTAGAATGCCAAAATGGCACATTTTAACAGAATTTCTGTAAACCAAAGATGTAAATCCTTTACTTTGATTGAGTTTGACAAACTGAAACCAGCAAATCATTCAGGAAAGTTGCCAAAGTACAGAATCTAGATTTCAGGAATCCATCTCTTAGGCCCGAGAACACAGTTATTTCGTAGTGCATTTCTTTTAGACAATAAATTCAAATTAAAAAAATCGCACCTGCTCTTTCTCAAAAAGATTTTTACAGTGTAGTGTACTACCAGTGAGACAAATAATATCAAAATTATAGAAACTTCTACCAGCTCTAACTCAAAATATTGACAATTCTGTGTTAAGGGGGTGTAAAATTCAGTTTGACAGCTTCAGACGTGCTAAAATTTGACCTTTTAGAACTGGACCAATTTACTTCTTAACATAAAGATTCAGCACCCAATTTTTTTTTACATGTAATTACATCCCCCTACTTGATATTTCATGCATTTAATATCAAGAAATAAATTGGGAAAGTGTATCAAATAAGACATGCAAGTTATACACTGTTTACACTAGGGACTATATTCGTAGACAACGAAAACCAAAGGACGATAACTGTGTCCTTGGACCTAATAGGACAGAAAGACTTGACCAATCTTTATAAAACTTTGCATAACCTAAGCTTAGGCAATTGTGAGATAGGTTGCCAAGTTTCATGGCCATATGACATATATTAGAGACACTAGGGTCATTTTAATATAGACATTTGAATGTTTATTTTTGACGTGTAAATCAAATATCTTCAACTGTCAAGATTTTGGCCTTAAAATTTTAAATTTTGCAAAAATTTGCTTTTTAAATGCTCTTGAATATCAAATATTAAGTATTAAAAGCATCTGAACACTCTTTTATTTATCAGATGTATTGTAATTATTCCAAAGTTAAATTTATATAAGCCTATGCCTGAAAATAGAGATTTTCCAATTTAGGGACGCCTTATATAAATATGCATTTTTCTCAGCCAATTTGAAGATTTTGAAGTTTTTTATGCCTAATTTATTCTCTCATATATATAAAATGTACTTTAAATGTATAGAAAAGTGTCAAAAAGCATACCACATGAGTATAAAATGGTCTTGGGCCATGTAGTACTGAGAATTATTTAGAGTCGATTTAGGCGGTAGCCCATATTGACATATAAAAATGCACACAGAAGCTATTAGAAATGAAAATGTGTAACTTTTTGCTCATTTCTATGCTAAGGCGTTATGATACAAGAAGTCTAATTGCAAAAGGACTCTTGCATTTAATTTTTTTAGAAACAATATGGTCTGATGGCCAGTTTTTTCACTTTTCAATGGAAAACTTGCATTTAGTGTTAGCCTTAATAGGCATAAAGTTGGACCACTTACTATCATACAGAGAAAAAAAATGGTAGCCTATGAAAGGAGTAAGGTGTACTGAGTATAATAAAGTGCTTTTTTTACAGATTTAGTGAAATATTTGTGATGGACTACAGATTTGATGTACAAAGCTCTTCACATTTTACATACATCTATTAGGCCGTTTAACCATGGCCGTGAATACAAATATCTGCACTTTTTTTCTGTGATAATCTACTTTTCTCTATATCCAGAGTTCACAAATGGTTAATTAAATTTGATTTAATCATAGAAACACAAATATCAGGAACAAAAAAGCTGTCAGATAGAAAGTCAGCATGCCTCTTAGCCATAAAATGTAAACTGCTTTAAAATGCTTATTATAGCCGTAGAATGCCAAAATGGCACATTTTAACAGAATTTCTGTAAACCAAAGATGTAAATCCTTTACTTTGATTGAGTTTGACAAACTGAAACCAGCAAATCATTCAGGAAAGTTGCCAAAGTACAGAATCTAGATTTCAGGAATCCATCTCTTAGGCCCGAGAACACAGTTATTTCGTAGTGCATTTCTTTTAGACAATAAATTCAAATTAAAAAAATCGCACCTGCTCTTTCTCAAAAAGATTTTTACAGTGTAGTGTACTACCAGTGAGACAAATAATATCAAAATTATAGAAACTTCTACCAGCTCTAACTCAAAATATTGACAATTCTGTGTTAAGGGGGTGTAAAATTCAGTTTGACAGCTTCAGACGTGCTAAAATTTGACCTTTTAGAACTGGACCAATTTACTTCTTAACATAAAGATTCAGCACCCAATTTTTTTTTACATGTAATTACATCCCCCTACTTGATATTTCATGCATTTAATATCAAGAAATAAATTGGGAAAGTGTATCAAATAAGACATGCAAGTTATACACTGTTTACACTAGGGACTATATTCGTAGACAACGAAAACCAAAGGACGATAACTGTGTCCTTGGACCTAATAGGACAGAAAGACTTGACCAATCTTTATAAAACTTTGCATAACCTAAGCTTAGGCAATTGTGAGATAGGTTGCCAAGTTTCATGGCCATATGACATATATTAGAGACACTAGGGTCATTTTAATATAGACATTTGAATGTTTATTTTTGACGTGTAAATCAAATATCTTCAACTGTCAAGATTTTGGCCTTAAAATTTTAAATTTTGCAAAAATTTGCTTTTTAAATGCTCTTGAATATCAAATATTAAGTATTAAAAGCATCTGAACACTCTTTTATTTATCAGATGTATTGTAATTATTCCAAAGTTAAATTTATATAAGCCTATGCCTGAAAATAGAGATTTTCCAATTTAGGGACGCCTTATATAAATATGCATTTTTCTCAGCCAATTTGAAGATTTTGAAGTTTTTTATGCCTAATTTATTCTCTCATATATATAAAATGTACTTTAAATGTATAGAAAAGTGTCAAAAAGCATACCACATGAGTATAAAATGGTCTTGGGCCATGTAGTACTGAGAATTATTTAGAGTCGATTTAGGCGGTAGCCCATATTGACATATAAAAATGCACACAGAAGCTATTAGAAATGAAAATGTGTAACTTTTTGCTCATTTCTATGCTAAGGCGTTATGATACAAGAAGTCTAATTGCAAAAGGACTCTTGCATTTAATTTTTTTAGAAACAATATGGTCTGATGGCCAGTTTTTTCACTTTTCAATGGAAAACTTGCATTTAGTGTTAGCCTTAATAGGCATAAAGTTGGACCACTTACTATCATACAGAGAAAAAAAATGGTAGCCTATGAAAGGAGTAAGGTGTACTGAGTATAATAAAGTGCTTTTTTTACAGATTTAGTGAAATATTTGTGATGGACTACAGATTTGATGTACAAAGCTCTTCACATTTTACATACATCTATTAGGCCGTTTAACCATGGCCGTGAATACAAATATCTGCACTTTTTTTCTGTGATAATCTACTTTTCTCTATATCCAGAGTTCACAAATGGTTAATTAAATTTGATTTAATCATAGAAACACAAATATCAGGAACAAAAAAGCTGTCAGATAGAAAGTCAGCATGCCTCTTAGCCATAAAATGTAAACTGCTTTAAAATGCTTATTATAGCCGTAGAATGCCAAAATGGCACATTTTAACAGAATTTCTGTAAACCAAAGATGTAAATCCTTTACTTTGATTGAGTTTGACAAACTGAAACCAGCAAATCATTCAGGAAAGTTGCCAAAGTACAGAATCTAGATTTCAGGAATCCATCTCTTAGGCCCGAGAACACAGTTATTTCGTAGTGCATTTCTTTTAGACAATAAATTCAAATTAAAAAAATCGCACCTGCTCTTTCTCAAAAAGATTTTTACAGTGTAGTGTACTACCAGTGAGACAAATAATATCAAAATTATAGAAACTTCTACCAGCTCTAACTCAAAATATTGACAATTCTGTGTTAAGGGGGTGTAAAATTCAGTTTGACAGCTTCAGACGTGCTAAAATTTGACCTTTTAGAACTGGACCAATTTACTTCTTAACATAAAGATTCAGCACCCAATTTTTTTTTACATGTAATTACATCCCCCTACTTGATATTTCATGCATTTAATATCAAGAAATAAATTGGGAAAGTGTATCAAATAAGACATGCAAGTTATACACTGTTTACACTAGGGACTATATTCGTAGACAACGAAAACCAAAGGACGATAACTGTGTCCTTGGACCTAATAGGACAGAAAGACTTGACCAATCTTTATAAAACTTTGCATAACCTAAGCTTAGGCAATTGTGAGATAGGTTGCCAAGTTTCATGGCCATATGACATATATTAGAGACACTAGGGTCATTTTAATATAGACATTTGAATGTTTATTTTTGACGTGTAAATCAAATATCTTCAACTGTCAAGATTTTGGCCTTAAAATTTTAAATTTTGCAAAAATTTGCTTTTTAAATGCTCTTGAATATCAAATATTAAGTATTAAAAGCATCTGAACACTCTTTTATTTATCAGATGTATTGTAATTATTCCAAAGTTAAATTTATATAAGCCTATGCCTGAAAATAGAGATTTTCCAATTTAGGGACGCCTTATATAAATATGCATTTTTCTCAGCCAATTTGAAGATTTTGAAGTTTTTTATGCCTAATTTATTCTCTCATATATATAAAATGTACTTTAAATGTATAGAAAAGTGTCAAAAAGCATACCACATGAGTATAAAATGGTCTTGGGCCATGTAGTACTGAGAATTATTTAGAGTCGATTTAGGCGGTAGCCCATATTGACATATAAAAATGCACACAGAAGCTATTAGAAATGAAAATGTGTAACTTTTTGCTCATTTCTATGCTAAGGCGTTATGATACAAGAAGTCTAATTGCAAAAGGACTCTTGCATTTAATTTTTTTAGAAACAATATGGTCTGATGGCCAGTTTTTTCACTTTTCAATGGAAAACTTCGATTTAGTGTTAGCCTTAATAGGCATAAAGTTGGACCACTTACTATCATACAGAGAAAAAAAATGGTAGCCTATGAAAGGAGTAAGGTGTACTGAGTATAATAAAGTGCTTTTTTTACAGATTTAGTGAAATATTTGTGATGGACTACAGATTTGATGTACAAAGCTCTTCACATTTTACATACATCTATTAGGCCGTTTAACCATGGCCGTGAATACAAATATCTGCACTTTTTTTCTGTGATAATCTACTTTTCTCTATATCCAGAGTTCACAAATGGTTAATTAAATTTGATTTAATCATAGAAACACAAATATCAGGAACAAAAAAGCTGTCAGATAGAAAGTCAGCATGCCTCTTAGCCATAAAATGTAAACTGCTTTAAAATGCTTATTATAGCCGTAGAATGCCAAAATGGCACATTTTAACAGAATTTCTGTAAACCAAAGATGTAAATCCTTTACTTTGATTGAGTTTGACAAACTGAAACCAGCAAATCATTCAGGAAAGTTGCCAAAGTACAGAATCTAGATTTCAGGAATCCATCTCTTAGGCCCGAGAACACAGTTATTTCGTAGTGCATTTCTTTTAGACAATAAATTCAAATTAAAAAAATCGCACCTGCTCTTTCTCAAAAAGATTTTTACAGTGTAGTGTACTACCAGTGAGACAAATAATATCAAAATTATAGAAACTTCTACCAGCTCTAACTCAAAATATTGACAATTCTGTGTTAAGGGGGTGTAAAATTCAGTTTGACAGCTTCAGACGTGCTAAAATTTGACCTTTTAGAACTGGACCAATTTACTTCTTAACATAAAGATTCAGCACCCAATTTTTTTTTACATGTAATTACATCCCCCTACTTGATATTTCATGCATTTAATATCAAGAAATAAATTGGGAAAGTGTATCAAATAAGACATGCAAGTTATACACTGTTTACACTAGGGACTATATTCGTAGACAACGAAAACCAAAGGACGATAACTGTGTCCTTGGACCTAATAGGACAGAAAGACTTGACCAATCTTTATAAAACTTTGCATAACCTAAGCTTAGGCAATTGTGAGATAGGTTGCCAAGTTTCATGGCCATATGACATATATTAGAGACACTAGGGTCATTTTAATATAGACATTTGAATGTTTATTTTTGACGTGTAAATCAAATATCTTCAACTGTCAAGATTTTGGCCTTAAAATTTTAAATTTTGCAAAAATTTGCTTTTTAAATGCTCTTGAATATCAAATATTAAGTATTAAAAGCATCTGAACACTCTTTTATTTATCAGATGTATTGTAATTATTCCAAAGTTAAATTTATATAAGCCTATGCCTGAAAATAGAGATTTTCCAATTTAGGGACGCCTTATATAAATATGCATTTTTCTCAGCCAATTTGAAGATTTTGAAGTTTTTTATGCCTAATTTATTCTCTCATATATATAAAATGTACTTTAAATGTATAGAAAAGTGTCAAAAAGCATACCACATGAGTATAAAATGGTCTTGGGCCATGTAGTACTGAGAATTATTTAGAGTCGATTTAGGCGGTAGCCCATATTGACATATAAAAATGCACACAGAAGCTATTAGAAATGAAAATGTGTAACTTTTTGCTCATTTCTATGCTAAGGCGTTATGATACAAGAAGTCTAATTGCAAAAGGACTCTTGCATTTAATTTTTTTAGAAACAATATGGTCTGATGGCCAGTTTTTTCACTTTTCAATGGAAAACTTGCATTTAGTGTTAGCCTTAATAGGCATAAAGTTGGACCACTTACTATCATACAGAGAAAAAAAATGGTAGCCTATGAAAGGAGTAAGGTGTACTGAGTATAATAAAGTGCTTTTTTTACAGATTTAGTGAAATATTTGTGATGGACTACAGATTTGATGTACAAAGCTCTTCACATTTTACATACATCTATTAGGCCGTTTAACCATGGCCGTGAATACAAATATCTGCACTTTTTTTCTGTGATAATCTACTTTTCTCTATATCCAGAGTTCACAAATGGTTAATTAAATTTGATTTAATCATAGAAACACAAATATCAGGAACAAAAAAGCTGTCAGATAGAAAGTCAGCATGCCTCTTAGCCATAAAATGTAAACTGCTTTAAAATGCTTATTATAGCCGTAGAATGCCAAAATGGCACATTTTAACAGAATTTCTGTAAACCAAAGATGTAAATCCTTTACTTTGATTGAGTTTGACAAACTGAAACCAGCAAATCATTCAGGAAAGTTGCCAAAGTACAGAATCTAGATTTCAGGAATCCATCTCTTAGGCCCGAGAACACAGTTATTTCGTAGTGCATTTCTTTTAGACAATAAATTCAAATTAAAAAAATCGCACCTGCTCTTTCTCAAAAAGATTTTTACAGTGTAGTGTACTACCAGTGAGACAAATAATATCAAAATTATAGAAACTTCTACCAGCTCTAACTCAAAATATTGACAATTCTGTGTTAAGGGGGTGTAAAATTCAGTTTGACAGCTTCAGACGTGCTAAAATTTGACCTTTTAGAACTGGACCAATTTACTTCTTAACATAAAGATTCAGCACCCAATTTTTTTTTACATGTAATTACATCCCCCTACTTGATATTTCATGCATTTAATATCAAGAAATAAATTGGGAAAGTGTATCAAATAAGACATGCAAGTTATACACTGTTTACACTAGGGACTATATTCGTAGACAACGAAAACCAAAGGACGATAACTGTGTCCTTGGACCTAATAGGACAGAAAGACTTGACCAATCTTTATAAAACTTTGCATAACCTAAGCTTAGGCAATTGTGAGATAGGTTGCCAAGTTTCATGGCCATATGACATATATTAGAGACACTAGGGTCATTTTAATATAGACATTTGAATGTTTATTTTTGACGTGTAAATCAAATATCTTCAACTGTCAAGATTTTGGCCTTAAAATTTTAAATTTTGCAAAAATTTGCTTTTTAAATGCTCTTGAATATCAAATATTAAGTATTAAAAGCATCTGAACACTCTTTTATTTATCAGATGTATTGTAATTATTCCAAAGTTAAATTTATATAAGCCTATGCCTGAAAATAGAGATTTTCCAATTTAGGGACGCCTTATATAAATATGCATTTTTCTCAGCCAATTTGAAGATTTTGAAGTTTTTTATGCCTAATTTATTCTCTCATATATATAAAATGTACTTTAAATGTATAGAAAAGTGTCAAAAAGCATACCACATGAGTATAAAATGGTCTTGGGCCATGTAGTACTGAGAATTATTTAGAGTCGATTTAGGCGGTAGCCCATATTGACATATAAAAATGCACACAGAAGCTATTAGAAATGAAAATGTGTAACTTTTTGCTCATTTCTATGCTAAGGCGTTATGATACAAGAAGTCTAATTGCAAAAGGACTCTTGCATTTAATTTTTTTAGAAACAATATGGTCTGATGGCCAGTTTTTTCACTTTTCAATGGAAAACTTGCATTTAGTGTTAGCCTTAATAGGCATAAAGTTGGACCACTTACTATCATACAGAGAAAAAAAATGGTAGCCTATGAAAGGAGTAAGGTGTACTGAGTATAATAAAGTGCTTTTTTTACAGATTTAGTGAAATATTTGTGATGGACTACAGATTTGATGTACAAAGCTCTTCACATTTTACATACATCTATTAGGCCGTTTAACCATGGCCGTGAATACAAATATCTGCACTTTTTTTCTGTGATAATCTACTTTTCTCTATATCCAGAGTTCACAAATGGTTAATTAAATTTGATTTAATCATAGAAACACAAATATCAGGAACAAAAAAGCTGTCAGATAGAAAGTCAGCATGCCTCTTAGCCATAAAATGTAAACTGCTTTAAAATGCTTATTATAGCCGTAGAATGCCAAAATGGCACATTTTAACAGAATTTCTGTAAACCAAAGATGTAAATCCTTTACTTTGATTGAGTTTGACAAACTGAAACCAGCAAATCATTCAGGAAAGTTGCCAAAGTACAGAATCTAGATTTCAGGAATCCATCTCTTAGGCCCGAGAACACAGTTATTTCGTAGTGCATTTCTTTTAGACAATAAATTCAAATTAAAAAAATCGCACCTGCTCTTTCTCAAAAAGATTTTTACAGTGTAGTGTACTACCAGTGAGACAAATAATATCAAAATTATAGAAACTTCTACCAGCTCTAACTCAAAATATTGACAATTCTGTGTTAAGGGGGTGTAAAATTCAGTTTGACAGCTTCAGACGTGCTAAAATTTGACCTTTTAGAACTGGACCAATTTACTTCTTAACATAAAGATTCAGCACCCAATTTTTTTTTACATGTAATTACATCCCCCTACTTGATATTTCATGCATTTAATATCAAGAAATAAATTGGGAAAGTGTATCAAATAAGACATGCAAGTTATACACTGTTTACACTAGGGACTATATTCGTAGACAACGAAAACCAAAGGACGATAACTGTGTCCTTGGACCTAATAGGACAGAAAGACTTGACCAATCTTTATAAAACTTTGCATAACCTAAGCTTAGGCAATTGTGAGATAGGTTGCCAAGTTTCATGGCCATATGACATATATTAGAGACACTAGGGTCATTTTAATATAGACATTTGAATGTTTATTTTTGACGTGTAAATCAAATATCTTCAACTGTCAAGATTTTGGCCTTAAAATTTTAAATTTTGCAAAAATTTGCTTTTTAAATGCTCTTGAATATCAAATATTAAGTATTAAAAGCATCTGAACACTCTTTTATTTATCAGATGTATTGTAATTATTCCAAAGTTAAATTTATATAAGCCTATGCCTGAAAATAGAGATTTTCCAATTTAGGGACGCCTTATATAAATATGCATTTTTCTCAGCCAATTTGAAGATTTTGAAGTTTTTTATGCCTAATTTATTCTCTCATATATATAAAATGTACTTTAAATGTATAGAAAAGTGTCAAAAAGCATACCACATGAGTATAAAATGGTCTTGGGCCATGTAGTACTGAGAATTATTTAGAGTCGATTTAGGCGGTAGCCCATATTGACATATAAAAATGCACACAGAAGCTATTAGAAATGAAAATGTGTAACTTTTTGCTCATTTCTATGCTAAGGCGTTATGATACAAGAAGTCTAATTGCAAAAGGACTCTTGCATTTAATTTTTTTAGAAACAATATGGTCTGATGGCCAGTTTTTTCACTTTTCAATGGAAAACTTGCATTTAGTGTTAGCCTTAATAGGCATAAAGTTGGACCACTTACTATCATACAGAGAAAAAAAATGGTAGCCTATGAAAGGAGTAAGGTGTACTGAGTATAATAAAGTGCTTTTTTTACAGATTTAGTGAAATATTTGTGATGGACTACAGATTTGATGTACAAAGCTCTTCACATTTTACATACATCTATTAGGCCGTTTAACCATGGCCGTGAATACAAATATCTGCACTTTTTTTCTGTGATAATCTACTTTTCTCTATATCCAGAGTTCACAAATGGTTAATTAAATTTGATTTAATCATAGAAACACAAATATCAGGAACAAAAAAGCTGTCAGATAGAAAGTCAGCATGCCTCTTAGCCATAAAATGTAAACTGCTTTAAAATGCTTATTATAGCCGTAGAATGCCAAAATGGCACATTTTAACAGAATTTCTGTAAACCAAAGATGTAAATCCTTTACTTTGATTGAGTTTGACAAACTGAAACCAGCAAATCATTCAGGAAAGTTGCCAAAGTACAGAATCTAGATTTCAGGAATCCATCTCTTAGGCCCGAGAACACAGTTATTTCGTAGTGCATTTCTTTTAGACAATAAATTCAAATTAAAAAAATCGCACCTGCTCTTTCTCAAAAAGATTTTTACAGTGTAGTGTACTACCAGTGAGACAAATAATATCAAAATTATAGAAACTTCTACCAGCTCTAACTCAAAATATTGACAATTCTGTGTTAAGGGGGTGTAAAATTCAGTTTGACAGCTTCAGACGTGCTAAAATTTGACCTTTTAGAACTGGACCAATTTACTTCTTAACATAAAGATTCAGCACCCAATTTTTTTTTACATGTAATTACATCCCCCTACTTGATATTTCATGCATTTAATATCAAGAAATAAATTGGGAAAGTGTATCAAATAAGACATGCAAGTTATACACTGTTTACACTAGGGACTATATTCGTAGACAACGAAAACCAAAGGACGATAACTGTGTCCTTGGACCTAATAGGACAGAAAGACTTGACCAATCTTTATAAAACTTTGCATAACCTAAGCTTAGGCAATTGTGAGATAGGTTGCCAAGTTTTCATGGCCATATGACATATATTAGAGACACTAGGGTCATTTTAATATAGACATTTGAATGTTTATTTTTGACGTGTAAATCAAATATCTTCAACTGTCAAGATTTTGGCCTTAAAATTTTAAATTTTGCAAAAATTTGCTTTTTAAATGCTCTTGAATATCAAATATTAAGTATTAAAAGCATCTGAACACTCTTTTATTTATCAGATGTATTGTAATTATTCCAAAGTTAAATTTATATAAGCCTATGCCTGAAAATAGAGATTTTCCAATTTAGGGACGCCTTATATAAATATGCATTTTTCTCAGCCAATTTGAAGATTTTGAAGTTTTTTATGCCTAATTTATTCTCTCATATATATAAAATGTACTTTAAATGTATAGAAAAGTGTCAAAAAGCATACCACATGAGTATAAAATGGTCTTGGGCCATGTAGTACTGAGAATTATTTAGAGTCGATTTAGGCGGTAGCCCATATTGACATATAAAAATGCACACAGAAGCTATTAGAAATGAAAATGTGTAACTTTTTGCTCATTTCTATGCTAAGGCGTTATGATACAAGAAGTCTAATTGCAAAAGGACTCTTGCATTTAATTTTTTTAGAAACAATATGGTCTGATGGCCAGTTTTTTCACTTTTCAATGGAAAACTTGCATTTAGTGTTAGCCTTAATAGGCATAAAGTTGGACCACTTACTATCATACAGAGAAAAAAAAATGGTAGCCTATGAAAGGAGTAAGGTGTACTGAGTATAATAAAGTGCTTTTTTTACAGATTTAGTGAAATATTTGTGATGGACTACAGATTTGATGTACAAAGCTCTTCACATTTTACATACATCTATTAGGCCGTTTAACCATGGCCGTGAATACAAATATCTGCACTTTTTTTCTGTGATAATCTACTTTTCTCTATATCCAGAGTTCACAAATGGTTAATTAAATTTGATTTAATCATAGAAACACAAATATCAGGAACAAAAAAGCTGTCAGATAGAAAGTCAGCATGCCTCTTAGCCATAAAATGTAAACTGCTTTAAAATGCTTATTATAGCCGTAGAATGCCAAAATGGCACATTTTAACAGAATTTCTGTAAACCAAAGATGTAAATCCTTTACTTTGATTGAGTTTGACAAACTGAAACCAGCAAATCATTCAGGAAAGTTGCCAAAGTACAGAATCTAGATTTCAGGAATCCATCTCTTAGGCCCGAGAACACAGTTATTTCGTAGTGCATTTCTTTTAGACAATAAATTCAAATTAAAAAAATCGCACCTGCTCTTTCTCAAAAAGATTTTTACAGTGTAGTGTACTACCAGTGAGACAAATAATATCAAAATTATAGAAACTTCTACCAGCTCTAACTCAAAATATTGACAATTCTGTGTTAAGGGGGTGTAAAATTCAGTTTGACAGCTTCAGACGTGCTAAAATTTGACCTTTTAGAACTGGACCAATTTACTTCTTAACATAAAGATTCAGCACCCAATTTTTTTTTACATGTAATTACATCCCCCTACTTGATATTTCATGCATTTAATATCAAGAAATAAATTGGGAAAGTGTATCAAATAAGACATGCAAGTTATACACTGTTTACACTAGGGACTATATTCGTAGACAACGAAAACCAAAGGACGATAACTGTGTCCTTGGACCTAATAGGACAGAAAGACTTGACCAATCTTTATAAAACTTTGCATAACCTAAGCTTAGGCAATTGTGAGATAGGTTGCCAAGTTTCATGGCCATATGACATATATTAGAGACACTAGGGTCATTTTAATATAGACATTTGAATGTTTATTTTTGACGTGTAAATCAAATATCTTCAACTGTCAAGATTTTGGCCTTAAAATTTTAAATTTTGCAAAAATTTGCTTTTTAAATGCTCTTGAATATCAAATATTAAGTATTAAAAGCATCTGAACACTCTTTTATTTATCAGATGTATTGTAATTATTCCAAAGTTAAATTTATATAAGCCTATGCCTGAAAATAGAGATTTTCCAATTTAGGGACGCCTTATATAAATATGCATTTTTCTCAGCCAATTTGAAGATTTTGAAGTTTTTTATGCCTAATTTATTCTCTCATATATATAAAATGTACTTTAAATGTATAGAAAAGTGTCAAAAAGCATACCACATGAGTATAAAATGGTCTTGGGCCATGTAGTACTGAGAATTATTTAGAGTCGATTTAGGCGGTAGCCCATATTGACATATAAAAATGCACACAGAAGCTATTAGAAATGAAAATGTGTAACTTTTTGCTCATTTCTATGCTAAGGCGTTATGATACAAGAAGTCTAATTGCAAAAGGACTCTTGCATTTAATTTTTTTAGAAACAATATGGTCTGATGGCCAGTTTTTTCACTTTTCAATGGAAAACTTGCATTTAGTGTTAGCCTTAATAGGCATAAAGTTGGACCACTTACTATCATACAGAGAAAAAAAAATGGTAGCCTATGAAAGGAGTAAGGTGTACTGAGTATAATAAAGTGCTTTTTTTACAGATTTAGTGAAATATTTGTGATGGACTACAGATTTGATG
>NW_026963464.1:0-19884 GCF_036588685.1 Mytilus trossulus
CGCATTCTCTTATGGGCTTGAGTTACGAATAACCCCCTCCTAATTAAAAGACCTGTCTCGAACAGCCTTGTCGACGACGGGTTTGGCGTGCGGATCCCTGGAGGGGGTCATCGCATCCCTAGTTCACACGAGGGTCTTAAGGCATTATGGAAGAAAGTCCAAAAAAAAGAAAAGAAGAACATTACTTCAGACAGAATAAAAAGGGCAACTCCATCACGAAATCTCTTGATTACGAAGCGAGTATGAAACCCAATATCTCCCTCACGAATTAAGTCTCGCCATCATCTAAAAGTTCTCAATAGTATACACCCCAACCTCATTCCTATTAATAGAAATCTGGGAGTTCGATGCAGTCACAAAATTAACCCTACCGCTATTCCGTTTGCCGAGATAGCCACAAAAAAGGGCCACGGACTTGGACCTGGTACATAGTAACGAGAATAAGGATTACGATTCATTGTTTAGGGTATAAACATAAACATAAAGTTCAGCGGTATCCAATGAGCCGCCAGAACAAAAACATCACAAACTCTTCTCAAGTTTAAGGACTCCCTGTGTGACACCCCCTTCCCGTGACAACAACTTCCATATAGGTATAGTCTAAAACATGCCCTAATAAAGCTTATCAGACCCAGGATAAGCAGGAACACTCCACTTATTCACCCTCCCACGCCGAAAACGAGGATTTCCCCAAATAAGTTTAGACTAGGAGGGGCTGCTATGTTGCTTGATCTTAACAGGAAACACATTAAGACTAGACTTGGGCAGACTAACAAGCCCCCTTTATTTATTACTAGCAGACGCGAGTGCCTCATCTTATAGATAGCATTCACATACCTGAACAAACCTGATGAACACAACCCATGCCCGATCATAATAATAATGGCCCCCACTACCCCTAATACCGTGTTGCTAAGCACTCCTAATAGCACAAGCCTCATATGCGCTACAGAGGAATATGCTACCAAACATTTTAGGTCCACTTGCCGTACACACGCTAATCCTGCGTAGACACCTCCTGCCAAGTTCACCACTAGTAGCAGCACAAAAAAAACGCTTCTAAGCCTTATTTGTATAACTATTATAAATCGAAGCAGCCCGTACCCTCCTAATTTTAGTACCACCCCGGCCAATAGCATCGAACCGGCTACTGGGGCCTCTACGTGAGCCTTAGGTAGTCACAGGTGAAATGGATATATTGGTAGCTTGATAAGAAACCCTAGAATGTATAGCCATCACAATCTCATTCCCCTTTTTTTTACTAGCCTTACCACAGAACTTATCCTCCTCCTCAACCCTCTAATATAGAGTTCTCTTACCCCCCATAAGAAAAAAAGAGATCCGAACACCGTATAGATTACTATATACCCCCCTGCCTGTAAACGCTCTGGCTGATAGCCTCAGCCTACAATTAATAACAACAGAGGGGCTAGCACACTTTCAAAAAAAAAAAAAAAAAGAAAGAACCTCCTCACCCTGAATCTTATCACTAAAATTAGGCTGATTCTGATAATTATTAAATTAAATCTTGCTTTCCGGTGGATCTTAACCCTCCTTAGGTAGGAAAGAATTGCTACAAATAGAGTTAGTGTAACCATTAACCCTATTACAAAGTCTGTGGTGTACAACCCGTTCAACTCTACCCCCCCTATCGCGACTCTTGTGGCGCCCATACTTAGAATAGTTAGAACGCTTAACCCAATGACACTCATATTTAGGTTTTTTATAATAATCAATGCAATAAGTCTAATTGCCAACCTTTTAACCATAAGTAAGACAGACTTTATCTGACACATTCAGTGTAAATGAATTATACTAGTTTATATTATCTTACATACACCCTAACTAGAACTACTACACACACACTAGCCATAAGTATGACACATAGAAGAACAGTCCAACACAAACTCATTAACTTATCATAACGTAAACGAGGTAAAGAAGCACGAATAACCACAAAGAAGACCGCAAAAGCCATCATAAAGACCCCGATCAACGCTTCATTTCCCCCGAAAAATATCGCCGCCCTTATAACCCTTCTGAGAAGAATACTAGAGTACTCCGCAATAAATATAACTGCAAACCCCCCTCCGCTGTACTCCACGTTGTATCCTGACACTAATTCCGACTCTCCTTCCACAAAATCAAATGGCGCCCGATTAGTTTCAGCTAGCATACACAGCATTCAGACAACTATAACTACGCACAAAGGAAAAAAGAAAAAAAAGGACCTTTGTTGGAACACCCTAATTTCTTGAAACATAAACACACCCGAGCACAGCACCACACAAAAGAAGATAAATCCTATAGGGATCTCATAAGAAATTCTTTGCGCCATCGCACGAACTGCACCTAGCAAAGAGTATTTAGAGTTAGAAGCCCATCCGGATATTATTACCCCGTAAACCCTGACTCTAGTAATAACTATAAACAGAATCACCCCGAAAACATAAAACACTTCAGCCGACTTATACGGGTATAAAAGCCATCCAAGTAAACTGATAGTTAATATTAGTGCAGGAGCCAAAATGAAGGGCCCTACGTTAGCACGTGTAGGCACAATAAACTCTTTACATAACAACTTACCTGCGTCACTAAAAGGCTGCAAGATCCCTATATAACTCACCTTGGATGGACCCTTTCGGATTATAATGATAGCCAAAATTTTACGTTCCAACAAAGTATAGAAGCCCACAGCGAGAAGCACCCCTACAAAAGGGATAACACCAACAACCACGCCTACTCAGTCCACCAGTGCAGCCTTAGTCGACCCCAAGGGAGTAAAAGAGTCCGCTGACACTTGACAAAGGCTTAATAGGATAGAGGCTCCAAAGAAAACAGCTACTCTCCTTAGAGTCTTAAATAGACACTCGACACTAACCATAATGAGACTGGGCTTAGCTTTGTAATTCACACACAAACAAGAGTATATCTTATAAGACGAGCTTAAATCGTATGCATTAGGTCTGCCAGCTTGTGCCATGAAAGCAAGTATATATACTTATGAATTGATCCTAAATCAAACGCATTAGCTCTGCCAGCTCTCACAAAGATAAGAGCCACTACTCACGGCGCCTTAGGGGCATGAGCCCTATATCCTAATATTAGACCACCTTATCACTAAAAGCTACTTGCCCATTGTACAAGTTCATTAAATTAAAAGTTTAACGCTTCTTAAAAGCTTTAGCTTATTTTTTATTTTAGTTAAGAGCTTCCAACCATATGACAAAATATTTCTCAGGAATAAACTCAATCACAATCGGTATAAATCTATGGTTAACCCCGCAAATTTCAGAACACTGCCCGTAAATAATTCTACACTGGGAAGCTTTTATAGGAAGCCGATTAATTCGACCTGGGATGGCATCTACTTTAATTAGTAACTTAGGGAGTGCAAACGAATGGAGCACATCAGACCTTCTTACAAAAGCAGTTATTTGCACATCTGCTGGAGCCACCATCCGGTTATCAACATCCAACAAACGATACCCTCCTTTTCTAAATGTCTCCTGCTGGTCTTCTATGTAAGAATCAATTGTATAACACGAAATTCTTTCAGCGCTTTCTCTAGAGCTTGGAGTGTCTAAATTGCGACAAAATTCGTAAGATCAGTACCATTGTTTCCCAATCGCCTTAAAATTTCACCGGGGCCGTTTTACTTCTTCTATATAATATAGGTTAATTATAGAAGGAAACCACAACCCTACTAACATCAACATTGGCACAATAGTCCATCAAAATTCTAATCGTTGACGGTTCAAGAAATGGCGATAAGAAAATTTAGTAAGAAGGATTACGCATCCTATATATATAACAAAGACCAACACAGCCACTGCTACTATCATCACAAAACCATGGTACCGGAACAGGTCTTTCCCTAGTTCCCCATGGACAATATCACCAAAATATCGACTCCCGTAAAAAGACATATTTATATTTTTCTACACTTATTAGCCCACTCACGTGCGCTACTTTCGCGATTTACTAATTTTAATAACTTGAAATAAGCTAAAAACTTAAACCATTTCAGGTCTACAGGACGACTCCTACAGAATTTAGGGTATTCAAGCAGCTTGTCCCACACCCACAAAGAAAGAGGGTTTAATAACAACCTAGAGAAATAAATGACTGAAAGACACTGCCCCAAAATGATATAAGGCTCCCGCACTGGGCGAGCACCAATCCATGTTAACCTAATAAACCTACCAACCAACACTCAAAACACTACTTGATTAAACGGGTAAAAACATAAACTTCGATACTTACCTCTGTGAAGACTAGGAATTAGGTATAATACTACAATCGACAAAAACATAACATATACCCCCCCCGCTTTATGAGGAATTGAACGAAGGATTGCATAAGCAAACATAAAATACCACTCAGGCTGAACATGGATTGGCGTTTTTATAGGATTAGCAGGCCAATAGTTTAAATGATTCCCTAACAGCTCAGGATCCACACACACTAAATATATAAAAAAGAACCTAAAGCAAACATAACCAAAAAGATCTTTAATAGTATAGAAGGGGTGGAAGGGCACACACATAGTACCTCTTTCAATACCCAAAGGGTTATTACTCCCTTTCTCATGTAAAAAAAACAGGTGTAAAAAAACAACCGCCACTATCACAAACGGTAAGAGAAAGTGTAAAGTATAAAACCGCTTTAGAGTTGCATTACACACGGTCCAACCCCCTCATACATAGCGGAGCATACTCTCTCCTACTACGGGGATCACTCTAAGTATATTAGTAATAACAGTAGCCCCCCAATATGACATTTGCCCCCAAGGCAAAGTGTAACCGAGGAAAGCCTCCGCCATAGTTAACAAAAACAAATGCACCCCAAAATACCACACTGTCTTATCTAAATAAGACCCATAATACAGCCCACGAGCAATGTGCGCATAAATACAGATAAAAAACATAGAGGACCCATTTGCATGAATATTACGCAACATTCATCCTTTTTCCACATTACGCATAATATGTACTACAGAATCGAATGCCATGTCTTCATGAGCAGTATAATGAGTTGACAATAAAAGACCCCTTAGAAGTTGGATAATTAGGCACAAGCCTAGTATAGAGCCAAACCTTCACCAAGCGTTTAAGTTTACAGGACAAGGCAAATCATAGAACCTGTCATTCATAATCTTCACCAACTTATTAGTACTTCGTCACGGACCAACCCTCTTAGGCGTGTTAATATTATTCACAGTATTGTTACCAACCATCTCATAAGAAAGGCCTACACCTTGTTTATGAGTTTACAGCTCACCACCTCTTCCTCGGCCACCTCATGAATTTTTGTTATATATACAGGCACAAACCCCCCGCACACCGCATTTTTTTATGAGTACACATAAGCTTGGACCCCCCTTTTTACACCTCTGAAGACACCCAAAGTGTTAAGTGTCCAACTTTGTTTTTGCTCCATTTTTACTTTATTTTTAATTAGACTTAAAGCGACCAACAACTTACGCTTCAAAAATTTTTTTATTTTTAAGATACACGCCTCGTTTTCGAACCGAAAACCACATGAGCAACCAGAGCTGGGGTAAATGAGGAAATAAACGTCTCAAATCCCCATTATCCTACAGCTTACAATTAGCTATAGAGCCCAAGTAACTTAGAATTTAAGGGTCAAATTCACCACTTTCTCTGCCAATAATTAGGTTGAATCTCATGTGGTCCTGAAGAATGCTTACTCCCCGCAAAGGCTTTGTAGCCTTTCAAGCATACACTAAAACCAAGTTAATTAGGTGTAAGGAGACCCGTATTGACCAGTTTTTAAATAGACCATAACAGCCTAACAATAAACGAATTAACTGTAATTTTGCTTATCTTATGGATTATTTTAATAAATTATAACTATTAATACACCAATAAACTTTAACTATGAGCATTAATAACTACTGACCCCGTCTTTACTAACATCAGGAACACTGTCTTCTTCACTTACAACCACATTTCTCTGCTCGACTGGCTGACAGACATTAGCTGGGACTTCAGGCTCCACAACAGCTATTTGTTCTTCTAAAGGAACATAGCCACCCTCAGCATGGGGGCCCCCTTCCTCCTGATTATCAGGAACAACTTCAGCGACACCATTCACAACAGCATCTCCAACAGCTGAAATAGTTTCAGGTAATGGGAGCACCCTAACAGTGTCACCCCCTCCGCCCTGACATAAGTCCCCTCCTCCAACGTCTATTCTAAACACTCAGTTTTTATATGAAAAAAAACCATCTCACACACCCCTTAACAGTAAGCCTTTTTTTGCAGCAAACCCCTGCCTAAGCCACTCTCATACAGCCTCTCTAGTGCCCAACACATTCAACAATCTATCACTAAGCAACACACTCATTTACATAAAAAGAACCCTTTTTATAAGTTAATCAGCCTATTATACAATATTATTTATGTCATTACAGATCCGTCACAAAGTATTGCTTTAGCTAAAAACTCGCTCGCTTAAAAGAGACCTTAAAGCTATGCATAAGCTTTTGGGTTAACAAACCCAAAAACTTCAATTAAAATAAAGCTTCGCAGGGTCTTGTTGCTCTTCTTTTACACACAGGCCTCTTCGCTTTACCCTTATGCAAGAAGTACTAAAATTTATTTGCCCCACTTTACTTCAAGTAAGCTTTTTATGAGGCAATCGTGTGCATTTCTTTAGAAAGATAAATTCTAAAAAACCTCAGTGAGATGAGCCTAAAACTAATTAACTCCTCTTAAATTGTTTATAAAGAAAAGCTTTAACTTTTTCTTTAGGAATCAAAGTCCTACGTACTATAATACTTCTTTATAACACCTCAGAGCAATAAACTACTTTTGAGCTTAGCTTCATCAAAGCAACTGGGCCATCCCCCCACGTACAACTAAGCTAGGAAGAATTTGTAGCTCTCAGTTATATTAACATTAGCAACTAAACACAACTTAAGAGACAGGCTATCTGGCTTGAGAATAAGAATCTTATACCCTAAGCAAATTACTGGGATTTTCAATTAACAGCTCAACATTCTAGCTTAATTTATTCACCCAGCGTACACTAATTTCATTAAAATTTTTGCCCAGAAGGCAAATATAGTAATTATTGCTATGTAACCATCCTATAACCAGCACATTTAACAGCCTAACGCCACGTTTATTTACATAAAAAGGCCCTATACAATATTGTCTATAGCACTCAGATCTGTGACAGAACATTGCTTTGCTTAAAAACCTTTTATACGAAACTAACTCACTTAAAAGGGACCTCAGGACCAGACATAAACTTCATCACTTGTAGTCTTTGTAAGTTTATAACCCACCTAACCCCCTTTTAGGCGTGTTAATATTACATACTATTGTTAACACTTACTTTTTAAGACGCTCACAACCTTGTTTACAAGCTCACGCTTCTACGTTTCACAATTTTATTTAGCTTCATTTTGTTGCTGCACACCACATTTTTGTCACCTCTATTTAACCTGCTTTCCTATTTCCTCCCCTCCAGATCAGCCCCCCCAGGCATTAGTGTGTCATTTTGATTTTATTTTATTTTTGATTTACTTTTTTGCTTAGACTTTAAGTGACCCATGAATTACGCTTTGGGAACTTTCATATGACTTGATTTCTATTTATTTTTTGATTTTAAGATACAGATAGTCTAGTTTTCAAACCCCAAAAAATCACATGAGCAACCAAAATTAGGGCAAACGAAAAAAATTAACACCTTAGATCCATTTCTCCTGCAGTTTACAATTAACCACAGGAAGCAAATAGCTTTAGAATTTAGGTTTAAGTTTGTTTTTTTCTACCACTAATTAGGTTAAGTCTCACATGACTCTGAAAAATGCTTACTCACTGTAAAGGGTTCAAAACCTTATCTACAACAGGTTGTAAAGCATAATCTAAAACAAGTTTGGACAGGTATGGGCATTCGCAACTAGATTTTCAATAAAATACACAATGTCAAGTAAAATTAAGTTTTACTTTGACTTATAAGTTATCTTAACTAAGGGCTTTTTACATGCATCAGCAACAGGGTTTCCGTGTAAAAGGACAGGAGAACAGGCCTTGCGGTCACTGTACCGGCCGGTAACAGGAAATGCGGTACACTATAAAACCTCATTCTTAAGGGTTTCCACAGTGTTTGGTTTTTTTTTGTCTGTTACTAGCACAAATCCATTACACACCGCCTTTTTAGAACCCTTGTTTTATTCTTTAGGTGGGTGATTGCTGCTTTTTGGCTGCATTAATAGACTGTTTTATTTTTTACCTAATTTGCAACCCGTTTATAACCCTATTTTTTAATAAAATAGCAATACTAATTTTAACAAGAACCAACGACACGCCCTACCGCCACTAATTGGCCTTCAGCTTCATAAAAGGCAACCCTTTTTATAAACTAATCAGTTTATTGCGTAGCATTATTTAAGCAATGACAGAGCCAGGGCAAAGCGTTGCTTTAGCGAAAAAGTCCTTTCGTACAAAATTAGCTCATTTTTAAAAGAGGATAGAAACTGAACTAGCTCACGCCGTTCTGAACTCAGCTCATGTTAGATTTTAAAGGGCGAACAGACCCACCATTAGAAGCTTCTACGCCTCTAGGATATCTAAAGCCAACATCGAGGTCGCAATCTTCCCCTCCAATACCATCTTTCGGGAGAAATTGCGCTGTTATCCCTAGAGTAGCTAGCCACACATATAAAGTTAGGAAATACGAGTTAGATTTATATAATAGTGAAAGACTTATTTTCACTGATCTCCCATCAAAATCGTATAAGAGCCAAAAACTCCAATTAAGATAAAGCTTCATAGGGTCTTGTCGTCCTTCTTTTACATAAAGGCCTCTTCACCTTAAAGTTAGTTTAAATTAAATTTTCAGACACAGCACCTTCTTCGTTAACCCTTTCATACCATCCTTCAATTGAAAGGCAAATTATCGCGCTACCTTAGGACGCTCACGTTAACGCCGCCGTTTACAACAAACATTACTCTAGTTGCACTGGGCAGGGACTACCTTTTACTTACATCAAAAGGAAATGTTTTTGTTAAACAGTCGAGAAGTTTAGTTTGCCGAATTCGTTTAAAAACTTTTATTTAGCCTTTAGTTTTTTAAGGTAAAACAAAATAGTAATACCAAATAAATAATATTTTTACTCGTTTTTATCATAGTCACTGGTCCTACAACCATAGGCTTATTTTAAAGTAAATGAATAACCCAATTAATCTTTTTTCCCCATCTGGTTTTAGTTAAAATACACTAATATCTAATAGCCAGTTTAAAGCCTATAGAAACCCAATTTTTTTTTAACATCAATTTTAGTATTTTTCAGCTTAACCCAAAAAATTTTACCCCTTAAATAGTTAAGGAAAATGCTTACACATCTTTTTAAGCCAACCAGATATCTAAAAGCGCGAATAGTATCTAGCCGCTATTCTTTAGTTTAATTAAATCTCTGCCACGATTTCTTAACTCAAAAAAATAACTCTCTTTTATTCGGGAAAATTAAATTCTTAAACTTGTCTTGAAAAACCCTTATGCAAAAGGTACTAAAATTTATTTATACTATTTTAATTCAAGTGCACTTTTCACAAAACAATTATGCACGTCTCTTTAAAAAAGATAAATTATAAAAAGCCTCAGTAAGAGGAATCTAGAACTGACAATTCTAAGTTATATATTAACTACTTTTAACTTATTTATGAAGAAGAAGATTAACTTTTTCTTTAGGAATCAAAGCCCTACTTACTACAATTTTTCTTTATAACGCTTCGAAGTTCTAAGTGCCAAAAAACTACTTTTGAACTTTGCTTCATCAAAGCAACTGGATCATCCCCCACGTGGCACTAAGCTTAGGCCTAACTAGACTATGGAGAATTTGCAGTTCTCAGTTATATTAACATTAACTACTAAGCACAACTTAAGAGAAATACTATCTGACTTAAGAATGAAAATCTTATGTTTTCCCTAAACTACTTAAGCAAGCCAAAGCAAATTACTGCGATTTTGAATTAACAGCTCAACGTTTTAGCTTAAACTATTTGGCCAGCATACACTAATTTCATTAGAACTTTTGCTTGGAAGGCAAATATAATATTATTTACTATATATGCATATTATAGCCTAGCAGCAACTTCCGTTACTGCTACCTTGTTACGACTTTTCACAGGTTTCCCCGCGAGCGACGGGCGATTAGTACTCATCTGATTGTATTCAGGGTAATTTTATTTTTAACCCTTACTTACAAGTCCTTCTTCAAAGGCAAGTTTTCTTATCTTATTTGTCTACTTAGTTGAGCTACCTTTTAGTAGCTCAATCTTTGAATTATTGCTTAAGTTACATCTGTATCCCAGATTAACCTTGTCATAAGCTGCATGTCAATCTGAATTATTTTTGAAGTTGTGCTACATGGGCATATAGCCAATTCTAGTAGCTGCACCTAACTAAAAGTAACTTACCTTACCGAACTCAGCAAGTAAAATAAGAGTTAGCTTCAGTAATAACCAAAAATTTTACCCGGACACTCACCATATTAGAGTAAACAACCATACACACGCACTAATAAGACAAGGCTCAAATGTAGGTGGGTTATCCTTTAACACCCAGGATCCCCTGTTTTCTATCTCAGACACCGCCTATTTATTTCTCTTTGACAACCAAATGTTTAGTTAAGAGGAACTTTTGTTTTAAACTATGGATAACAGGGTATCTAATCCTGGTTTCACTTCATAGATTCGTTAGAAGCTCACTAAAACTTTAGGAATATAACCACAAAAAACCGTTAACATTACACTGCACCTATAGTTTTTTTATAGTTTTATAACACAACATTGACTCTAACCAATCCGCTTAAATTTATATTCGAACTGAATCTAACCGCGGCTGCTGGCATTCATCAATTGACCCCGAATTTGTCAAAAAGCTGGGTTAAAGTTTCCTTTATTAACCAATTTTCCCCACTGATGTTGAACTTGCACTTAATTTGTTCAAGCCCGCATTTAGAATCATGAGAAGCATTTTGCCCATAAATTTAGGGCCATAATCAAACCCTCCTACAGATTTGACACAAGGTACTAAAGTATCCATCTTCCTCATTTTCAATGAGACGCTTTAATTAAGCTACTGTATCTTCTATTTTAGGTTTATTTTACTCTTCGTAAAGGCACCATGGTTTTTATGCACAAATACGACACCACTAATATTACAAACAGTAACACACCAGCTATTAGGATATATAACCTTAACCCGCTTCTTTCAGCCATGAAACTTAGAAACAAAGACCCGCTAATTTCTCTGTACTCGTAATTCATAAGACCCATAAGGACCGCTCTGGCACAACACCTTCTGACGAGAACCATAAACTCTAGATTAAAACGATACACTTCATTGGGGTAGATCCTTAAAACATACAAGAACAGGACTATTACACCCCTAACGTAAGTTAGGAACAATAAGAACCCTAACAACCTTCTAACCTCCAGTGCAACCTCCACACATGCAATTATAGACCCCCTCAATAGCACTAGCCCTAAAGAAATAGGTTGCTTGGCAATTAAGACAATCGAAAACACAGCCATCAAAATTACACATATGACTATAACTCTCATTATATAAACATAATTAAGCTTACGCCCCCCGCTACCACCAGCCCTCATACTACCAGCTGGTAGGTAAAATAATTTTTCTGAACAATTTCATTCAAACAGCTGAGTTGACCTAGTCCCTTATGGGCACCTTGAGGGCCCAATAGCTCTAGTCAACCTTGATCCAGACTTTGAGCTACCATCCTGGACCCCTTAAAGAAGGCCATTTTTCTGGGGTGGGAGGTTAGCCTCTCTATGAGCCACATTCTCAAAAAGAATCTTAATAGTTTGGCTGACGACCAAGGCTTAGACCCTAATTTTCTAAGCACTCCTCATCACAAAATTAACCCTACAAAGGGAATAAGAAATACTCTGACTCTCTCATATTTCTCAAGAACTACTACAAACCCAAACCTCTCTATTTTCCTCCCTAATACCCCTCCTAAGATAATAGCCCCAATATACAGGCTAAGAAAAGGAGTTTGTATATTTAAGTGCTCATTAATCCGCAAACTTCTGCTATTAACGTAATTAGACCCAAGTATTACTCTAAATACAATCCGTGCCCTATAAAAAGAAGTGAAGATTAAACCTGTTAGCTCTAATAAATAGCACCCATAAGTTATTCTTCTGTCTATCATTCTTAGCTCAATTATTAGGTCTTTAGAGAAAAACCCTCTTATAAACGGGGCCCCTCTCAAGGACACAATTGCAACCGTTATTGCACCCATTCTTACCGGTAATCCTTGCCACAAGCTTCTTAACCCCCGGATATCTTGGATTCTTTGGTTTCTATGAATAACACCCCCTGCGCCTAGAAACAACAAAGCTTTAAATACCGCATGGGTTACTAAATGAAAAAAAGCTACAGACGGAAGAAGGATTGAAATCGAGAATATTATTAACCTTAACTGCCTCAAAGTCGAGAGTGCGATTACCTTTTTTAGGTCAAACGCAAACACAGCCCTTGACCCCGCTAATATTAGAGTAAATAGTCTTAAGACTATAAGTATTTGAGTCACAAAGGGATTAGCTCTGATAATATAAAAAGAGCGAAGAATCAAATAAACCCCAGCTGTCACCAATGTCGAAGAATGCACCAAAGAGGAGACCGGTGTGGGTGCCGCCATGGCAGCAGGTAGCCATGCGCAAAACGGCATTTGTGCGCTTTTAGTTATACCTGCAAGAACTACCACAAACCCTAAATTAACCCATGTCTGCACTGGGTGGTATATATAAATTAACCACCCCCCTTCTCTTAAAAAAATAGAAACTCTAAAAAGTACAAAAACATCCCCAATTCGATTAGTCAAAGCTGTCAACATAGCCGCAGATAACCTCTTATTGTTCTGGTAATAAGCCACTAATAGGAATGAGGTGAGCCCTAGCCCGTCTCAACCAATTAAAAGTATTACTAAATTAGGAACTAAGATTATAAACACTATAGACAGCACAAACAACCATACTAATCCCATAAACCGCTTGTAGTATGGCTCTCCAGCTATATACCACTTGCAGTAGGTTGCTACACTTCCTCTAATTACCAAAACCGTCCCAACAAAGACTATTCTTACGCTATCTAGTAGAACTCTGAAGCTAAATGAGAGACAATTACTCTCTCAAACAGTAACTTCCAATAAATAAGCTTTTCCAAAGGTCCTCCCTCTAAGAATAAATAAGTATCCAATCAGAATCAGTAAAAGTAACCCTAAGTTACTTTTTAATTGTATGATACTATTTTTACGAGCCATCTCTTAGTAACCTTGACATCAAATCGTCTCCGCATAGTCGCATCACCATAACCAGAAGGGCCAAGCAAATTCTGGCTTCGCAAACAGCTAAACATAGAATTAGTAAAATTAACCAAAACTGATTTATTAGAAACACATGGGTTACAAACAATAAGCCTAGTCTTATTATTTCAAGCCCTACAAATAAACACAAAAGGTGTTTGTTTATACGGAAGATTACAAAACAGCCTATACTTATTAAGAAAACTCCTAGGAATTTTATTCAAATCATAGCTTTAAAACACATAGTTTTCTACGACTTACAAGGCCGTCGCTTCAGCAAAGCTTTTAAAACTACCTACCTTCTATGATCCTCCGTATAGAGACACAATAAGACACAAAAAATATAACACTGAATACACGCGATTGCAACTTCAGCGGCTCCAAAAACACCTCCGCCCATTATTAACCCTTTAATACCCCCAACTCCTGTAAGCAGCCTTCTGCTATTTAACCAGCTAACTACTAACTCTCTCCTGCATATAGTTAGAATTACTTTACCAGCTCCCAGATTTAGTGTCAGACGTAAAACTAATGTTAAAGGGCGAAGTATGCCACTAATTAGCTCAACCACTACTATAAAAGGCACAAGGATTAACGGGCAACCTGTTGGAACGAGACTCATCAACCCCTGCTCAAATCTGCATAAAAGACTAGATAAAACTAAACAAGTTCAAATAGACAAAGCAAAGGAGAACCCGAACACAAACTGCCCTCTTACAGGGAAAAAGAATGGAAAGTTTCCAGACAGATTTAGTATCAGAATTATCATGAACAGACCCCTTATTACTAGAGGAAACCCAGATAGCTTTAGTCCCTTTCCGTTCAATCGAATCATCGAATAAGTAAAGGATAGCACCAAACTCCGAAAAGAGCTCGTACTTCTACCCTTAGTGTACACGTCTCTAAATAGCACGGTTATTGGCACTATAGAAGACAGCAACCATAACGGCATAGACAACCAAATTAAGTTATAGCTGTGAGCATCAAATCTAGAAAAAACATCTATTAACATGACTTTAAATTATTGATTACGCGATTTCTTATAAATATAAGTGATACACGTGTTATAAGGGTTAGTTCACACAAATGGCAATTGGCTATAAACATGCTTCCTTCCTGGATAAAGGTCTCGGGTACCTGCTCAGTCTATTTCACCACATAAACCCCCACTAAATACAACCCCTCGCTGGCTTACTAGAGCCTCTCATAGAAGGAACTTAAAATATATTAGAGACCCAAAAGACACAGCGGACCCATAAGAAGACACCCAATGTCAGTGAGCATAAATATCAGCGTAGTCTATATACCGTCGAGGCATTCCTCTTAGGCCTAAGAAATGCTGAGGAAAGAAGGTAGTATTTACCCCAAAAAATATTGCTATAAAATGGGCTTTCCTCCATTTCTTATTAAAGCATACTCCAACAAAATTTGGCAACCAATGGTTAAGACCACAGAACACCCCAAACACCGCCCCTATTCTTAGCACATAATGGAAATGAGCCACCACATAATATGTGTCGTGTAGAGACACATCCATAGAAGCCCTAGACAGTAAGACCCCTGTTAGCCCTCCCACGGTGAATAAAAACAGAAACCCAGTACTTCAGTAGGCGGCAGGCTTTATTTTGAATTTTCTTCCTGCTATAGTTGCCAGTCATCTGAATACTTTCACCCCTGTTGGAACAGCGATTACTATAGTTGCGGTAGAAAAATAGCCTCGAGTATCAACATTAAGACCTACGGTAAACATGTGGTGAGCCCACACCATACACCCTAACCCTCCAATTCCGATTATTGCGTATACTATCCCAATTAGACCAAAAACCGCTTCTTTTCCAGAGCAATGCATAATTACTTTTGATATCACACCAAAGGCAGGTAGAATAAGAATATACACTTCCGGATGCCCAAAAAATCAAAACAAATGTTGGAACAAAACGGGGTCCCCCCCTCCTGCGGGATCGAAAAAAGTTGTGTTAAAGTTTCGGTCAAACAAGATTATTGTGATGCCCCCTCCTAGAACCGGAATTGAAATAATTAAAAGAACTGCAGTAACTCTAATCCTTAAAACATAAAGCTCCGCTCGTTCTCCTTTCATTTCTAACACTGGCATATTTTTATTGGTCCTAGCAAAGTTAATAGCCCCCACTAGAGAGCTGAGCCCAGCTAGATGTAGTGACACAATAAGAACATCCATCCTAGGGCCCCTATGATAGGGGTACACAGATAAAGGGGGGTAAATAGTTCATCCAGCACCAACTCCTTTATCCGTTCTAAAGGACAGTATTAGTAAATATAGTGCATTAGGAGATAGTCAATAACTTAAGTTGTTTATTCGCGGGTAAATTATATCTTTACCTCCTACTAGCAGAGGAATCAACCAATTACCGAAAGCTCCAATTAAGATAGGTATCACAGCAAAAAAAATTATTATTAAGGCATGCGTTGTAACCACCACATTATAGAATCAATCTCTTTTTAAGAACACTGCTCCAGGATGCCCCAGTTGCATTCGGATCATTAACCTCAACCTTGCTCCAAACAACCCTCCTCAGACTCCGCTATACAGATAAAGGGTTCCAATATCTTTGTGATTTGTTGATCACAGCCATCGACGTCACCAGGACTCCACTTCTCCATAACCCCCTACTTCTTCCTTTTTTAGTATTTTTATCATTTTATTTATCCTTACTTAGAAGCCAATCATCTAGCCTTATTAGCCCTTAGAGCCGCACTAGATTTTAGCCTCTTAATATTTTTTTCCCTATACGCTATAGTAAGATATGCCTTTTCAAACCTTCTATTAGATCCTTGAGAACTTTCATTGGTCCCATACTTCCTTAAGAAGCACTCTCGACGTGAAAACCACAGGTACACACAATACACTTCCAACAGCAAAAGTAAGCCTCTTACAATCACCTCTCATCAAAATTCGTTTCGCATAAATGCCACTTCTAGTATTAACCTACTCATTCCAAAGACCCCTCACGATATTCGTGGTAGAGACCCCCAAACAAGATAAGAAGGAAACCCCTTGAGGACAAAATCCCTAACACTCTCTTACCGTAAAAGAACATGTAGGCAAAAGGTATTAACAGCACTACCTCTACATCAAACACGACGAACAAAACTGCTACTAGAAAGAATCGGATAGAAAAGGGCCTCCGAGCTCTTCCAATAGGCTCAAATCCACACTCATATGGACTGCACTTTTCTCGGTCTAGACCCCGCTTTTCCCTTAGTAGCATAAATAACCCCGTAAACAAAAAAGACACAATGCAGACAAACGCAACTCTTAACCCCATAACCATTCTTCTAGAAAACTTATGGAAGTGTCTTTAGCTCCCAAAGCCAATATTTTATTTTAAACTATATCTAGCTAAAAAAGGGTTGACACCACTAATAGCCCCACAACCTATCGTTCTTAAATTAAACTACTTTTTTATAAGGAAAAATGGTACAAGCCATTTATAACAAAGTTAGCAGCCCTATTATGTTAATTAACTTCCTCACTTAAGAATGAAAACCTAGGCTTAATAATTAGATGCAAACCAATCCTTTTTTTTAAAGTACCATTCTACAAAAAGGAGGTAACAACTACCTATAGTTATGTTTGAAACAAAATATTTTATTTTAAATTACCTTTTTATCATACTTTTGTGGTTTTACCCACTCTTTTTGAGCCGAAATCAAAACGCCCCTGGCCTAAAAGCAGTTTCTAAATAAATCTCACCAAGATCAATGCCCCCCCTGCTAGGTTAGCCCCGATCACTATCCTCCACATAATCTTGAATTCTGCTTTGTTTTTGTCTACTAACCTTTTTATTACTATCCTATAAAAAAAGTCAATGTAGAATTTTAGCCTGATTACTGAACCTATAATACAAGCCACGATTACAGCCCTTCCTCTCATTAGAAACACCAATACTTTCGCTAGAAAGCCAAGGAAAGGAGGCATCCCCATCAGTATCAGTAACCCTATACCCCTCGCGGCTCTACTAATCTGACCGCCCATTCTTGTTTTGTTTATTATTGAGCACCCATAAAAAAACAGCCCTACCGACAGCGAGTAAACTGCAAAATACCCTACAAAGACTACTCTTGACCATGTGAGCCCTAACAGCATTCATGATGTATGCACAAACGACGAGTACGCGCTTATTACTCGTACTGAATTCTGGTTAAGGCCCCCTACTGCCCCAATTCCAGCTATCAATACAATTA
This sequence comes from Mytilus trossulus, assembly GCF_036588685.1. Taxonomy (NCBI): domain Eukaryota; kingdom Metazoa; phylum Mollusca; class Bivalvia; order Mytilida; family Mytilidae; genus Mytilus; species Mytilus trossulus. Next base: position 17,597 of record NW_026963464.1, read on the forward strand.
CTACTCACAACCCCTTAGAGGGTATAATTATTGATAAAAAGACAAGGGGGGCGACTTTTTGCCAAGTTAATATTAACCCTCTTGCTAACCATCTGCTGTTCTTAATAATTGAAGGGACCCACGAATGTAGCGGGAAAACGCCAGATTTTAACACTGTACCCGCCCCCCTTATCACCAGCCCTCTCACTACGTGCTGCTCTATCAAGGTTACAAAACCCACTAGTATCAGAATTGACCCCGTTCTTTGTACCACAAAATATTTTACACAGGGCTCAGGACTATAGTGACCATCAGGGTTTATAATTACAAGAAATCCATACAGATTTAGCTCTAAACCGAGTCACACCCCTACTATCTCTTCTCTTCTAACCCTAAGAATTGTCCCGATCAATATTACCCCTAATCTCACTAATTTTATAGGTCTTACCACAAAGCTTACCATTTCAAGTAAAGGTTACTTATAACACTTGAAAATCATAGGTCTTCTGTCCTTAATTAGACTACTTTACTCAGACTAGTAAGCGCTTGGAATCGCTTTGGTACTTGATTTCAAATCAAAACTGTTTAACTAGTCTGTATGACTCCTATTTTTAACCTTTTAAATGGTCAGGAATCTTATATCAGGACGGAGCATGCTCTTCTTGAATGTACGCATACCACGAAGGCTTTGCGTCTGGGTACTTAAACGTATAGACGTCCCCGTCTCATATTTTGAACCACCACATGTATAACCATCCTCCAAACCACACATATACTAAACATCATAATGCTACCCATACCACATCTACGAAGTGTCAGTACCAAATGCAAGCCTCAAAACCAAAGTGCCGTTGACTGGAAAACTCCCCACGCCATAGTCGGACTAACCTCACCATTAGTCAAAGAGTCCCCACAACTACGTGCATTCCATGAAACCCAGTTAGTAAATAAAACACTCTTCCATACACCCTATCTGCAATAGTGTATGAGTTTCAGTAGTATTCTCGAAGTTGCACTAGGAAGAACACAGTCCCACATAAAATTGTTACCACTAGGCCAATAAATGGCCCAACATCATAATCCTTCAAACGCATTCTCTTATGGGCTTGAGTTACGAATAACCCCCTCCTAATTAAAAGACCTGTCTCGAACAGCCTTGTCGACGACGGGTTTGGCGTGCGGATCCCTGGAGGGGGTCATCGCATCCCTAGTTCACACGAGGGTCTTAAGGCATTATGGAAGAAAGTCCAAAAAAAAGAAAAGAAGAACATTACTTCAGACAGAATAAAAAGGGCAACTCCATCACGAAATCTCTTGATTACGAAGCGAGTATGAAACCCAATATCTCCCTCACGAATTAAGTCTCGCCATCATCTAAAAGTTCTCAATAGTATACACCCCAACCTCATTCCTATTAATAGAAATCTGGGAGTTCGATGCAGTCACAAAATTAACCCTACCGCTATTCCGTTTGCCGAGATAGCCACAAAAAAGGGCCACGGACTTGGACCTGGTACATAGTAACGAGAATAAGGATTACGATTCATTGTTTAGGGTATAAACATAAACATAAAGTTCAGCGGTATCCAATGAGCCGCCAGAACAAAAACATCACAAACTCTTCTCAAGTTTAAGGACTCCCTGTGTGACACCCCCTTCCCGTGACAACAACTTCCATATAGGTATAGTCTAAAACATGCCCTAATAAAGCTTATCAGACCCAGGATAAGCAGGAACACTCCACTTATTCACCCTCCCACGCCGAAAACGAGGATTTCCCCAAATAAGTTTAGACTAGGAGGGGCTGCTATGTTGCTTGATCTTAACAGGAAACACATTAAGACTAGACTTGGGCAGACTAACAAGCCCCCTTTATTTATTACTAGCAGACGCGAGTGCCTCATCTTATAGATAGCATTCACATACCTGAACAAACCTGATGAACACAACCCATGCCCGATCATAATAATAATGGCCCCCACTACCCCTAATACCGTGTTGCTAAGCACTCCTAATAGCACAAGCCTCATATGCGCTACAGAGGAATATGCTACCAAACATTTTAGGTCCACTTGCCGTACACACGCTAATCCTGCGTAGACACCTCCTGCCAAGTTCACCACTAGTAGCAGCACAAAAAAAAACGCTTCTAAGCCTTATTTGTATAACTATTATAAATCGAAGCAGCCCGTACCCTCCTAATTTTAGTACCACCCCGGCCAATAGCATCGAACCGGCTACTGGGGCCTCTACGTGAGCCTTAGGTAGTCACAGGTGAAATGGATATATTGGTAGCTTGATAAGAAACC
>NW_026963465.1:0-17047 GCF_036588685.1 Mytilus trossulus
CTGCGTGTTTCTATATAGAATTTCTACTGCAGTGTTTCTACTCTATTAGTTCTTCTCCAGTGTTTCTACTGCCTGTTTCTATATAGAATTTCTACTGCAGTGTTTCTACTCTATTAGTTCTTCTCCAGTGTTTCTACTGCGTGTTTCTATATAGAATTTCTACTGCAGTGTTTCTACTGCGTGTTTCTATATAGAATTTCTACTGCAGTGTTTCTACTGTATTACTTCTTCTCAAGTGTTTCTACTGCGTGTTTCTATATAGAATTTGTACTGCGTGTTTCAATATAGAATTTCTACTGCAGTGTGTTTTCTCTATTATTCTTCTCAAGTGTTTCTACTGCGTGTTTCTATATAGAATTTCTACTGCAGTGTTTCTACTCTATTAGTTCTTCTCAAGTGTTTCTACTGCATGTTTCTATATAGAATTTCTACTGCAGTGTTTCTACTGCGTGTTTCTATATAGAATGTCTACTGCAGTGTTTCTACTCTATTAGTTCTTCTCCAGTGTTTCTACTGCAGTGTTTCTGTTCTATTAGTTCTTCTCAAGTGTTTCTACTGCGTGTTTCTATATAGAATTTCTACTGCGTGTTTCTATATAGAATTTCTACTGCAGTGTTTCTACTGCGTGTTTCTATATAGAATGTCTACTGCAGTGTTTCTACTCTATTAGTTCTTCTCCAGTGTTTATACTGCAGTGTTTCTACTCTATTAGTTCTTCTCCAGTGTTTCTATTGCAGTGTTTCTACTCTATTAGTTCTTCTCAAGTGTTTCTACTGCGTGTTTCTATATAGAATTTCTACTGCAGTGTTTCTACTGCGTGTTTCTATATAGAATGTCTACGGCAGTGTTTCTGCTCTATTAGTTCTTCTCCAGTGTTTCTACTGCAGTGTTTCTACTCTATTAGTTCTTCTTTAGTGTTTCTACTGCGTGTTTCTATATAGAATTTCTACTGCGTGTTTCTATATAGAATTTCTACTGCAGTGTTTCTACTCTATTAATTCTTCTCCAGTGTTTCTACTGCGTGTTTCTATATAGAATTTCTACTGCATTGTTTCTACTTTATTAAGTCTTCTCCAGTGTTGCTACTGCGTGTTTCTATATAAAATTTCTACTGCAGTGTTTCTACTCTATTAGTTCTTCTCAAGTGTTTCTACTGCGTGTTTTATATAGAATTTTTACTGCAGTGTTTCTACTGCGTGTTTCTATATAGAATTTCTACTGCAGTGTTTCTACTCTATTAGTTCTTCTCAAGTGTTTCTACTGCGTGTTTCTATATAGAATTTCTACTGCAGTGTTTCTACTGCGTGTTTCTATATAGAATTTCTACTGCAGTGTTTCTACTGCGTGTTTCTATATAGAATTTCTACTGCAGTGTGTCTACTCTATTAGTTCTTCTCAAGTGTTTCTACTGCGTGTTTCTATATAGAATTTCTACTGCAGTGTTTCTACTGCGTGTTTCTATATAGAATTTCTACTGCAGTGTTTCTACTGCGTGTTTCTATATAGAATTTCTACTGCAGTGTTTCTACTCTATTAGTTCTTCTCAAGTGTTTCTACTGCGTGTTTCTATATATAATTTCTACTGCAGTGTTTCTACTGCGTGTTTCTATATAGAATTTCTACTGCAGTGTTTCTACTGCGTGTTTCTATATAGAATTTCTACTGCAGTGTGTCTACTCTATTAGTTCTTCTCAAGTGTTTCTACTGCGTGTTTCTATATAGAATTTCTACTGCAGTGTTTCTACTGCGTGTTTCTATATAGAATTTCTACTGCATTGTTTTTACTCTATTAGTTCTTCTCCAGTGTTTCTACTGCGTGTTTCTATATCGAATTTCTACTGCGTGTTTCTATATAGAATTTCTACTGCAGTGTTTCTACTCTATTAATTCTTCTCCAGTGTTTCTACTGCGTGTTTCTATATAGAATTTCTACTGCAGTGTTTCTACTCTATTAGTTCTTCTCCAGTGTTTATACTGCGTGTTTCTATATAGAATTTCTACTGCAGTGTTTCTACTCTATTAGTTCTTCTCAAGTGTTTCTACTGCGTGTTTCTATATAGAATTTCTACTGCATTGTTTCTACTTTATTAGTTCTTCTCCAGTGTTGCTACTGCGTGTTTTTATATAGAGTTTCTACTGCAGTGTTTCTACTGCGTGTTTCTATATAAAATTTCTACTGCAGTGTTTCTACTCTATAAGTTCTTGTCAAGTGTTTCTACTGCGTGTTTTTATATAGAATTTTTACTGCAGTGTTTCTACTGCGTGTTTCTATATAGAATTTCTACTGCAGTGTTTCTACTCTATTAGTTCTTTTCAAGTGTTTCTACTGCTTGTTTCTATATAGAATTTGTACTGCGTGTTTCTATATAGAATTTCTACTATAGTGTTTCTTCTCTATTATTCTTATCAAGTGTTTCTACTGCGTGTTTCTATATTGAATTTCTACTGCAGTGTTTCTACTCTATTAGTTCTTCTCAAGTGTTTCTACTGCGTGTTTCTATAAAGAGTTTCTACTGCAGTGTGTCTACTCTATTAGTTCTTCTCAAGTGTTTCTACTGCGTGTTTCTATATAGAGTTTCTACTGCAGTGTTTCTACTGCGTGTTTCTTTATAGAATTTCTACTGCAGTGTTTCTACTCTATTAGTTCTTCTCAGGTGTTTCTACTGCGTGTTTCTATATAGAATTTCGACTGCAGTGTTTCTACTCTATTAGTTCTTCTCAAGTGTTTCTACTGCGTGTTTCTATATAGAATTTCTACTGCAGTGTTTCTACTGCGTGTTTCTATATAGAATTTCTACTGCAGTGTTTCTACTGCGTGTTTCTATATAGAATTTCTACTGCAGTGTTTCTACTCTATTAGTTCTTCTCAAGTGTTTCTACTGCGTGTTTCTATATAGAATTTCTATTGCAGTGTTTCTACTCTATTAGTTCTTCTCAAGTGTTTCTACTGCGTGTTTCTATATAGAATTTCTACTGCAGTGTTTCTACTGCGTGTTTCTATATAGAATTTCTACTGCAGTGTTTCTACTGCGTGTTTCTATATAGAATTTCTACTGCAGTGTTTCTACTCTATTAGTTCTTCTCAAGTGTTTCTACTGCGTGTTTCTATATAGAATTTCTACTGCAGTGTTTCTACTCTATTAGTTCTTCTCAAGTGTTTCTACTGCGTGTTTCTATATAGAATTTGTACTGCGTGTTTCAATATAGAATTTCTACTGCAGTGTGTTTTCTCTATTATTCTTCTCAAGTGTTTCTACTGCGTGTTTCTATATAGAATTTCTACTGCAGTGTTTCTACTCTATTAGTTCTTCTCAAGTGTTTCTACTGCATGTTTCTATATAGAATTTCTACTGCAGTGTTTCTACTGCGTGTTTCTATATAGAATGTCTACTGCAGTGTTTCTACTCTATTAGTTCTTCTCCAGTGTTTCTACTGCAGTGTTTCTGTTCTATTAGTTCTTCTCAAGTGTTTCTACTGCGTGTTTCTATATAGAATTTCTACTGCGTGTTTCTATATAGAATTTCTACTGCAGTGTTTCTACTGCGTGTTTCTATATAGAATGTCTACTGCAGTGTTTCTACTCTATTAGTTCTTCTCCAGTGTTTCTACTGCAGTGTTTCTACTCTATTCGTTCTTCTCCAGTGTTTCTACTGCAGTGTTTCTACTCTATTAGTTCTTCTCAAGTGTTTCTACTGCGTGTTTCTATATAGAATTTCTACTGCAGTGTTTCTACTGCGTGTTTCTATATAGAATGTCTACTGCAGTGTTTCTGCTCTATTAGTTCTTCTCCAGTGTTTCTACTGCAGTGTTTCTACTCTATTAGTTCTTCTTTAGTGTTTCTACTGCGTGTTTCTATATAGAATTTCTACTGCGTGTTTCTATATAGAATTTCTACTGCAGTGTTTCTACTCTATTAGTTCTTCTCCAGTGTTTCTACTGCCTGTTTCTATATAGAATTTCTACTGCAGTGTTTCTACTCTATTAGTTCTTCTCCAGTGTTTCTACTGCGTGTTTCTATATAGAATTTCTACTGCAGTGTTTCTACTGCGTGTTTCTATATAGAATTTCTACTGCAGTGTTTCTACTGTATTAGTTCTTCTCAAGTGTTTCTACTGCGTGTTTCTATATAGAATTTGTACTGCGTGTTTCAATATAGAATTTCTACTGCAGTGTGTTTTCTCTATTATTCTTCTCAAGTGTTTCTACTGCGTGTTTCTATATAGAATTTCTACTGCAGTGTTTCTACTCTATTAGTTCTTCTCAAGTGTTTCTACTGCATGTTTCTATATAGAATTTCTACTGCAGTGTTTCTACTGCGTGTTTCTATATAGAATGTCTACTGCAGTGTTTCTACTCTATTAGTTCTTCTCCAGTGTTTCTACTGCAGTGTTTCTGTTCTATTAGTTCTTCTCAAGTGTTTCTACTGCGTGTTTCTATATAGAATTTCTACTGCGTGTTTCTATATAGAATTTCTACTGCAGTGTTTCTACTGCGTGTTTCTATATAGAATGTCTACTGCAGTGTTTCTACTCTATTAGTTCTTCTCCAGTGTTTATACTGCAGTGTTTCTACTCTATTAGTTCTTCTCCAGTGTTTCTACTGCAGTGTTTCTACTCTATTAGTTCTTCTCAAGTGTTTCTACTGCGTGTTTCTATATAGAATTTCTACTGCAGTGTTTCTACTGCGTGTTTCTATATAGAATGTCTACGGCAGTGTTTCTGCTCTATTAGTTCTTCTCCAGTGTTTCTACTGCAGTGTGTCTACTCTATTAGTTCTTCTTTAGTGTTTCTACTGCGTGTTTCTATATAGAATTTCTACTGCGTGTTTCTATATAGAATTTCTACTGCAGTGTTTCTACTCTATTAATTCTTCTCCAGTGTTTCTACTGCGTGTTTCTATATAGAATTTCTACTGCATTGTTTCTACTTTATTAAGTCTTCTCCAGTGTTGCTACTGCGTGTTTCTATATAAAATTTCTACTGCAGTGTTTCTACTCTATTAGTTCTTCTCAAGTGTTTCTACTGCGTGTTTTTATATAGAATTTTTACTGCAGTGTTTCTACTGCGTGTTTCTATATAGAATTTCTACTGCAGTGTTTCTACTCTATTAGTTCTTCTCAAGTGTTTCTACTGCGTGTTTCTATATAGAATTTCTACTGCAGTGTTTCTACTGCGTGTTTCTATATAGAATTTCTACTGCAGTGTTTCTACTGCGTGTTTCTATATAGAATTTCTACTGCAGTGTGTCTACTCTATTAGTTCTTCTCAAGTGTTTCTACTGCGTGTTTCTATATAGAATTTCTACTGCAGTGTTTCTACTGCGTGTTTCTATATAGAATTTCTACTGCAGTGTTTCTACTGCGTGTTTCTATATAGAATTTCTACTGCAGTGTTTCTACTCTATTAGTTCTTCTCAAGTGTTTCTACTGCGTGTTTCTATATATAATTTCTACTGCAGTGTTTCTACTGCGTGTTTCTATATAGAATTTCTACTGCAGTGTTTCTACTGCGTGTTTCTATATAGAATTTCTACTGCAGTGTGTCTACTCTATTAGTTCTTCTCAAGTGTTTCTACTGCGTGTTTCTATATAGAATTTCTACTGCAGTGTTTCTACTGCGTGTTTCTATATAGAATTTCTACTGCAGTGTTTCTACTCTATTAGTTCTTCTCAAGTGTTTCTACTGCGTGTTTCTATATAGAATTTCTACTGCATTGTTTTTACTCTATTAGTTCTTCTCCAGTGTTTCTACTGCGTGTTTCTATATCGAATTTCTACTGCGTGTTTCTATATAGAATTTCTACTGCAGTGTTTCTACTCTATTAATTCTTCTCCAGTGTTTCTACTGCGTGTTTCTATATAGAATTTCTACTGCAGTGTTTCTACTCTATTAGTTCTTCTCCAGTGTTTATACTGCGTGTTTCTATATAGAATTTCTACTGCAGTGTTTCTACTCTATTAGTTCTTCTCAAGTGTTTCTACTGCGTGTTTCTATATAGAATTTCTACTGCATTGTTTCTACTTTATTAGTTCTTCTCCAGTGTTGCTACTGCGTGTTTTTATATAGAGTTTCTACTGCAGTGTTTCTACTGCGTGTTTCTATATAAAATTTCTACTGCAGTGTTTCTACTCTATAAGTTCTTGTCAAGTGTTTCTACTGCGTGTTTTTATATAGAATTTTTACTGCAGTGTTTCTACTGCGTGTTTCTATATAGAATTTCTACTGCAGTGTTTCTACTCTATTAGTTCTTTTCAAGTGTTTCTACTGCTTGTTTCTATATAGAATTTGTACTGCGTGTTTCTATATAGAATTTCTACTATAGTGTTTCTTCTCTATTATTCTTATCAAGTGTTTCTACTGCGTGTTATTATATAGAATTTCTACTGCAGTATTTCTACTCTATTAGTTCTTCTCAAGTGTTTCTACTGCGTGTTTCTATATAGAATTTCTACTGCAGTGTTTCTACTGTGTGTTTCTATTAGTCTACTGCAGTGTTTCTGCTCTATTAGTTCTTCTCCAGTGTTTCTACTGCGTGTTTCTATATAGAATTTCTACTGCAGTGTTTCTACTCTATTAGTTCTTCTCAAGTGTTTCTATATATAATTTCTACTGCTTTGTTTCTACTTTATTAGTTCTTCTCCAGTGTTGCTACTGCGTGTTTCTATATAGAGTTTCTACTGCAGTGTTTCTACTGCGTGTTTCTATATAGAATTTCTACTGTAGTGTTTCTACTCTATTAGTTCTTCTCAAGTGTTTCTACTGCGTGTTTTTATATAGAATTTTTACTGCAGTGTTTCTACTGCGTGTTTCTATATAGAATTTCTACTGCAGTGTTTCTACTCTATTAGTTCTTCTCAAGTGTTTCTACTGCGTGTTTCTATATAGAATTTCTACTGCAGTGTTTCTACTGCGTGTTTCTATATAGAATTTTTACTGCAGTGTTTCTACTGCGTGTTTCTATATAGAATTTCTACTGCAGTGTTTCTACTCTATTAGTTCTTTTCAAGTGTTTCTACTGCGTGTTTCTATATAGAATTTGTACTGCGTGTTTCTATATAGAATTTCTACTGTAGTGTTTCTTCTCTATTATTCTTATCAAGTGTTTCTACTGCGTGTTTCTATATAGAATTTCTACTGCAGTATTTCTACTCTATTAGTTCTTCTCAAGTGTTTCTACTGCGTGTTTCTATATAGAATTTCTACTGCAGTGTTTCTACTGCGTGTTTCTATATAGAATTTCTACTGCAGTGTTTCTACTCTATTAGTTCTTCTCAAGTGTTTCTACTGCGTGTTTCTATATAGAATTTCTACTGCAGTGTTTCTACTGCGTGTTTCTATAAAGAATGTCTACTGCAGTGTTTCTACTCTATTAGTTCTTCTCCAGTGTTTCTACTGCAGTGTTTCTACTCTATTAGTTCTTCTCAAGTGTTTCTACTGCATGTTTCTATATAGAATTTCTACTGCGTGTTTCTATATAGAATTTCTACTGCAGTGTTTCTACTGCGTGTTTCTATATAGAATGTCTACTGCAGTGTTTCTACTCTATTAGTTCTTCTCCAGTGTTTCTACTGCAGTGTTTCTACTCTATAAATTCTTCTCCAGTGTTTCTACTGCATTGTTTCTACTCTATTAGTTCTTCTCAAGTGTTTCTACTGCGTGTTTCTATATAGAATTTCTACTGCAGTGTTTCTACTGCGTGTTTCTATATAGAATGTCTACTGCAGTGCTTCTGCTCTATTAGTTCTTCTCCAGTGTTTCTACTGCAGTGTTTCTACTCTATTAGTTCTTCTCAAGTGTTTCTACTGCGTGTTTCTATATAGAATTTCTACTGCAGTGTTTCTACTCTATTAGTTCTTCTCCAGTGTTTCTACTGCGTGTTTCTATATAGAATTTCTACTGCAGTGTTTCTACTCTATTAGTTCTTCTCCAGTGTTTCTACTGCGTGTTTCTATATAGAATTTCTACTGCAGTGTTTCTACTCTATTAGTTCTTCTCAGGTGTTTCTACTGCGTGTTTCTATATTGAATTTCTACTGCATTGTTTCTACTTTATTAGTTCTTCTCCAGTGTTGCAACTGCGTGTTTCTATATAGAGTTTCTACTGCAGTGTTTCTACTGCGTGTTTCTATATAGAATTTCTACTGCAGTGTTTCTACTCTATTAGTTCTTCTCAAGTGTTTCTACTGCGTGTTTTTATATAGAATTTTTACTGCAGTGTTTCTACTGCGTGTTTCTATATAGAATTTCTACTGCAGTGTTTCTACTGTATTAGTTCTTTTCAAGTGTTTCTACTGCGTGTTTCTATATAGAATTTGTACTGCGTGTTTCTATATAGAATTTCTACTGTAGTGTTTCTTCTCTATTTTTCTTATCAAGTGTTTCTACTGCATGTTTCTATATAGAATTTCTACTGCAGTATTTCTACTCTATTAGTTCTTCTCAAGTGTTTCTACTGCGTGTTTCTATATAGAATTTCTACTGCAGTGTTTCTACTGTGTGTTTCTATATAGAATGTCTACTGCAGTGTTTCTGCTCTATTAGTTCTTCTCCAGTGTTTCTACTGCGTGTTTCTATATAGAATTTCTACTGCGTGTTTCTATATAGAATTTCTACTGCAGTGTTTCTACTCTATTAGTTCTTCTCAAGTGTTTCTACTGCGTGTTTCTATATAGAATTTCTACTGCAGTGTTTCTACTGCGTGTTTTTTATATAGAGTTTCTACTGCAGTGTTTCTACTCTATTAGTTCTTCTCCAGTGTTTCTACTGCGTGTTTCTATATAGAATTTCTACTTCAGTGTTTCTACTGCGTGTTTCTATATAGAATTTCTACTGCAGTGTTTCTACTCTATTAGTTCTTCTCAAGTGTTTCTACTGCGTGTTTCTATATAGAATTTCTACTGCAGTGTTTCTACTGCGTGTTTCTATATAGAATTTCTACTGCAGTGTTTCTACTGCGTGTTTCTATATAGAATGTCTACTGCAGTGTTTCTACTCTATTAGTTCTTCTCCAGTGTTTCTACTGCAGTGTTTCTACTCTATTAGTTCTTCTCAAGTGTTTCTACTGCGTGTTTCTATATAGAATTTCTACTGCGTGTTTCTATATAGAATTTCTACTGCAGTGTTTCTACTGCGTGTTTCTATATAGAATGTCTACTGCAGTGTTTCTACTCTATTAGTTCTTCTCCAGTGTTTCTACGGCAGTGTTTCTACTCTATTAGTTCTTCTCCAGTGTTTCTACTGCAGTGTTTCTACTCTATTAGTTCTTCTCAAGTGTTTCTACTGCGTGTTTCTATATAGAATTTCTACTGCAGTGTTTCTACTGCGTGTTTCTATATAGAATGTCTACTGCAGTGTTTCTGCTCTATTAGTTCTTCTCCAGTGTTTCTACTGCAGTGTTTCTACTCTATTAGTTCTTCTCAAGTGTTTCTACTGCGTGTTTCTATATAGAATTTCTACTGCGTGTTTCTATATAGAATTTCTACTGCGTGTTTCTATATAGAATTTCTACTGCAGTGTTTCTACTCTATTAGTTCTTCTCCAGTGTTTCTACTGCGTGTTTCTGTATAGAATTTCTACTGCAGTGTTTCTACTCTATTAGTTCTTCTCCAGTGTTTCTACTGCGTGTTTCTATATAGAATTTCTACTGCAGTGTTTCTACTCTATTATTTCTTCTCAAGTGTTTCTACTGCGTGTTTCTATATAGAATTTCTACTGCATTGTTTCTACTTTATTAGTTCTTCTCCAGTGTTGCTACTGCGTGTTTCTATATAGAGTTTCTACTGCAGTGTTTCTACTGCGTGTTTCTATATAGAATTTCTACTGCAGTGTTTCTACTCTATTAGTTCTTCTCAAGTGTTTCTACTGCGTGTTTTTATATAGAATTTTTACTGCAGTGTTTCTACTGCGTGTTTCTATAAAGAATTTCTACTGCAGTGTTTCTACTCTATTAGTTCTTTTCAAGTGTTTCTACTGCGTGTTTCTATATAGAATTTGTACTACGTGTTTCTATATAGAATTTCTACTGTAGTGTTTCTTCTCTATTATTCTTATCAAGTGTTTCTACTGCGTGTTTCTATATAGAATTTCTACTGCAGTATTTCTACTCTATTAGTTCTTCTCAAGTGTTTCTACTGCGTGTTTCTATATAGAATTTCTACTGCAGTGTTTCTACTGTGTGTTTCTATATAGAATGTCTACTGCAGTGTTTCTGCTCTATTAGTTCTTCTCCAGTGTTTCTACTGCGTGTTTCTATATAGAATTTCTACTGCGTGTTTCTATATAGAATTTCTACTGCAGTGTTTCTACTCTATTAGTTCTTCTCAAGTGTTTCTACTGCGTGTTTCTATATAGAATTTCTACTGCAGTGTTTCTACTGCGTGTTTCTATATAGAATTTCTACTGCAGTGTTTCTACTCTATTAGTTCTTCTCAAGTGTTTCTACTGCGTGTTTCTATATAGAATTTCTACTGCAGTGTTTCTACTGCGTGTTTCTATAAAGAATGTCTACTGCAGTGTTTCTACTCTATTAGTTCTTCTCCAGTGTTTCTACTGCAGTGTTTCTACTCTATTAGTTCTTCTCAAGTGTTTCTACTGCATGTTTCTATATAGAATTTCTACTGCGTGTTTCTATATAGAATTTCTACTGCAGTGTTTCTACTGCGTGTTTCTATATAGAATGTCTACTGCAGTGTTTCTACTCTATTAGTTCTTCTCCAGTGTTTCTACTGCAGTGTTTCTACTCTATAAATTCTTCTCCAGTGTTTCTACTGCATTGTTTCTACTCTATTAGTTCTTCTCAAGTGTTTCTACTGCGTGTTTCTATATAGAATTTCTACTGCAGTGTTTCTACTGCGTGTTTCTATATAGAATGTCTACTGCAGTGCTTCTGCTCTATTAGTTCTTCTCCAGTGTTTCTACTGCAGTGTTTCTACTCTATTAGTTCTTCTCAAGTGTTTCTACTGCGTGTTTCTATATAGAATTTCTACTGCAGTGTTTCTACTCTATTAGTTCTTCTCCAGTGTTTCTACTGCGTGTTTCTATATAGAATTTCTACTGCAGTGTTTCTACTCTATTAGTTCTTCTCCAGTGTTTCTACTGCGTGTTTCTATATAGAATTTCTACTGCAGTGTTTCTACTCTATTAGTTCTTCTCAGGTGTTTCTACTGCGTGTTTCTATATTGAATTTCTACTGCATTGTTTCTACTTTATTAGTTCTTCTCCAGTGTTGCAACTGCGTGTTTCTATATAGAGTTTCTACTGCAGTGTTTCTACTGCGTGTTTCTATATAGAATTTCTACTGCAGTGTTTCTACTCTATTAGTTCTTCTCAAGTGTTTCTACTGCGTGTTTTTATATAGAATTTTTACTGCAGTGTTTCTACTGCGTGTTTCTATATAGAATTTCTACTGCAGTGTTTCTACTGTATTAGTTCTTTTCAAGTGTTTCTACTGCGTGTTTCTATATAGAATTTGTACTGCGTGTTTCTATATAGAATTTCTACTGTAGTGTTTCTTCTCTATTTTTCTTATCAAGTGTTTCTACTGCGTGTTTCTATATAGAATTTCTACTGCAGTATTTCTACTCTATTAGTTCTTCTCAAGTGTTTCTACTGCGTGTTTCTATATAGAATTTCTACTGCAGTGTTTCTACTGTGTGTTTCTATATAGAATGTCTACTGCAGTGTTTCTGCTCTATTAGTTCTTCTCCAGTGTTTCTACTGCGTGTTTCTATATAGAATTTCTACTGCGTGTTTCTATATAGAATTTCTACTGCAGTGTTTCTACTGCGTGTTTCTATATAGAGTTTCTACTGCAGTGTTTCTACTCTATTAGTTCTTCTCCAGTGTTTCTACTGCGTGTTTCTATATAGAATTTCTACTTCAGTGTTTCTACTGCGTGTTTCTATATAGAATTTCTACTGCAGTGTTTCTACTCTATTAGTTCTTCTCAAGTGTTTCTACTGCGTGTTTCTATAGAGAATTTCTACTGCAGTGTTTCTACTGCGTGTTTCTATAAAGAGTTTCTACTGCAGTGTTTCTACTCTATTAGTTCTTCTCCAGTGTTTCTACTGCGTGTTTCTATATAGAATTTCTACTTCAGTGTTTCTACTGCGTGTTTCTATATAGAATTTCTACTGCAGTGTTTCTACTCTATTAGTTCTTCTCAAGTGTTTCTACTGCGTGTTTCTATATAGAATTTCTACTGGAGTGTTTCTACTGCGTGTTTCGATATAGAATTTCTACTGCAGTGTTTCTACTCTATTAGTTCTTCTCAAGTGTTTCTACTGCGTGTTTCTATATAGAATTTCTACTTCAGTGTTTCTACTGCGTGTTTCTATATAGAATGTCTACTGCAGTGTTTCTACTCTATTAGTTTTTGTCAAGTGTTTCTATATAGAATTTCTACTGCATTGTTTTTACTCTATTAGTTCTTCTCCAGTGTTTCTACTGTGTGTTTCTATATCGAATTTCTACTGCAGTGTTTCTACTCTATTAGTTCTTCTCCAGTGTTTCGACTGCGTGTTTCTATATAGAATTTCTACTTCAGTGTTTCTACTGCGTGTTTCTATATAGAATTTCTACTGCAGTGTTTCTACTCTATTAGTTCTTCTCAAGTGTTTCTACTGTGTGTTTCTATATATAATTTCTACTGCAGTGTTTCTACTGCGTGTTTCTATATAGAATTTGTACTGCAGTGTTTCTACTCTATTAGTTTTTGTCAAGTGTTTCTATATTGAATTTCTACTGCAGTGTTTCTACTCTATTAGTTCTTCTCAAGTGTTTCTACTGCGTGTTTCTATATAGAGTTTCTACTGCAGTGTGTCTACTCTATTAGTTCTTCTCAAGTGTTTCTACTGCGTGTTTCTATATAGAGTTTCTACTGCAGTGTTTCTACTGCGTGTTTCTATATAGAATTTCTACTGCAGTGTTTCTACTCTATTAGTTCTTCTCAGGTGTTTCTACTGCGTGTTTCTATATAGAATTTCTACTGCAGTGTTTCTACTCTATTAGTTCTTCTCAAGTGTTTCTACTGCGTGTTTCTATATAGAATTTCTACTGCAGTGTTTCTACTGCGTGTTTCTATATAGAATTTCTACTGCAGTGTTTCTACTCTATTAGTTCTTCTCAAGTGTTTCTACTGCGTGTTTCTATATAGAATTTCTACTGCAGTGTTTCTACTCTATTAGTTCTTCTCAAGTGTTTCTACTGCAGTGTTTCTACTCTATTAGTTCTTCTCAAGTGTTTCTACTGCGTGTTTCTATATAGAATTTCTACTGCAGTGTTTCTACTCTATTAGTTCTTCTCAGGTGTTTCTACTGCGTGTTTCTATATTGAATTTCTACTGCATTGTTTCTACTTTATTAGTTCTTCTCCAGTGTTGCAACTGCGTGTTTCTATATAGAGTTTCTACTGCAGTGTTTCTACTGCGTGTTTCTATATAGAATTTCTACTGCAGTGTTTCTACTCTATTAGTTCTTCTCAAGTGTTTCTACTGCGTGTTTTTATATAGAATTTTTACTGCAGTGTTTCTACTGCGTGTTTCTATATAGAATTTCTACTGCAGTGTTTCTACTGTATTAGTTCTTTTCAAGTGTTTCTACTGCGTGTTTCTATATAGAATTTGTACTGCGTGTTTCTATATAGAATTTCTACTGTAGTGTTTCTTCTCTATTTTTCTTATCAAGTGTTTCTACTGCGTGTTTCTATATAGAATTTCTACTGCAGTATTTCTACTCTATTAGTTCTTCTCAAGTGTTTCTACTGCGTGTTTCTATATAGAATTTCTACTGCAGTGTTTCTACTGTGTGTTTCTATATAGAATGTCTACTGCAGTGTTTCTGCTCTATTAGTTCTTCTCCAGTGTTTCTACTGCGTGTTTCTATATAGAATTTCTACTGCGTGTTTCTATATAGAATTTCTACTGCAGTGTTTCTACTCTATTAGTTCTTCTCAAGTGTTTCTACTGCGTGTTTCTATATAGAATTTCTACTGCAGTGTTTCTACTGCGTGTTTCTATATAGAGTTTCTACTGCAGTGTTTCTACTCTATTAGTTCTTCTCCAGTGTTTCTACTGCGTGTTTCTATATAGAATTTCTACTTCAGTGTTTCTACTGCGTGTTTCTATATAGAATTTCTACTGCAGTGTTTCTACTCTATTAGTTCTTCTCAAGTGTTTCTACTGCGTGTTTCTATAGAGAATTTCTACTGCAGTGTTTCTACTGCGTGTTTCTATAAAGAGTTTCTACTGCAGTGTTTCTACTCTATTAGTTCTTCTCCAGTGTTTCTACTGCGTGTTTCTATATAGAATTTCTACTTCAGTGTTTCTACTGCGTGTTTCTATATAGAATTTCTACTGCAGTGTTTCTACTCTATTAGTTCTTCTCAAGTGTTTCTACTGCGTGTTTCTATATAGAATTTCTACTGGAGTGTTTCTACTGCGTGTTTCGATATAGAATTTCTACTGCAGTGTTTCTACTCTATTAGTTCTTCTCAAGTGTTTCTACTGCGTGTTTCTATATAGAATTTCTACTTCAGTGTTTCTACTGCGTGTTTCTATATAGAATGTCTACTGCAGTGTTTCTACTCTATTAGTTTGTGTCAAGTGTTTCTATATAGAATTTCTACTGCATTGTTTTTACTCTATTAGTTCTTCTCCAGTGTTTCTACTGTGTGTTTCTATATCGAATTTCTACTGCAGTGTTTCTACTCTATTAGTTCTTCTCCAGTGTTTCGACTGCGTGTTTCTATATAGAATTTCTACTTCAGTGTTTCTACTGCGTGTTTCTATATAGAATTTCTACTGCAGTGTTTCTACTCTATTAGTTCTTCTCAAGTGTTTCTACTGTGTGTTTCTATATATAATTTCTACTGCAGTGTTTCTACTGCGTGTTTCTATATAGAATTTGTACTGCAGTGTTTCTACTCTATTAGTTTTTGTCAAGTGTTTCTATATTGAATTTCTACTGCAGTGTTTCTACTCTATTAGTTCTTCTCAAGTGTTTCTACTGCGTGTTTCTATATAGAGTTTCTACTGCAGTGTGTCTACTCTATTAGTTCTTCTCAAGTGTTTCTACTGCGTGTTTCTATATAGAGTTTCTACTGCAGTGTTTCTACTGCGTGTTTCTTTATAGAATTTCTACTGCAGTGTTTCTACTCTATTAGTTCTTCTCAGGTGTTTCTACTGCGTGTTTCTATATAGAATTTCGACTGCAGTGTTTCTACTCTATTAGTTCTTCTCAAGTGTTTCTACTGCGTGTTTCTATATAGAATTTCTACTGCAGTGTTTCTACTGCGTGTTTCTATATAGAATTTCTACTGCAGTGTTTCTACTGCGTGTTTCTATATAGAATTTCTACTGCAGTGTTTCTACTCTATTAGTTCTTCTCAAGTGTTTCTACTGCGTGTTTCTATATAGAATTTCTATTGCAGTGTTTCTACTCTATTAGTTCTTCTCAAGTGTTTCTACTGCGTGTTTCTATATAGAATTTCTACTGCAGTGTTTCTACTGCGTGTTTCTATATAGAATTTCTACTGCAGTGTTTCTACTGCGTGTTTCTATATAGAATTTCTACTGCAGTGTTTCTACTCTATTAGTTCTTCTCAAGTGTTTCTACTGCGTGTTTCTATATAGAATTTCTACTGCAGTGTTTCTACTCTATTAGTTCTTCTCAAGTGTTTCTACTGCGTATTTCTATATAGAATTTGTACTGCGTGTTTCAATATAGAATTTCTACTGCAGTGTGTTTTCTCTATTATTCTTCTCAAGTGTTTCTACTGCGTGTTTCTATATAGAATTTCTACTGCAGTGTTTCTACTCTATTAGTTCTTCTCAAGTGTTTCTACTGCATGTTTCTATATAGAATTTCTACTGCAGTGTTTCTACTGCGTGTTTCTATATAGAATGTCTACTGCAGTGTTTCTACTCTATTAGTTCTTCTCCAGTGTTTCTACTGCAGTGTTTCTGTTCTATTAGTTCTTCTCAAGTGTTTCTACTGCGTGTTTCTATATAGAATTTCTACTGCGTGTTTCTATATAGAATTTCTACTGCAGTGTTTCTACTGCGTGTTTCTATATAGAATGTCTACTGCAGTGTTTCTACTCTATTAGTTCTTCTCCAGTGTTTCTACTGCAGTGTTTCTACTCTATTCGTTCTTCTCCAGTGTTTCTACTGCAGTGTTTCTACTCTATTAGTTCTTCTCAAGTGTTTCTACTGCGTGTTTCTATATAGAATTTCTACTGCAGTGTTTCTACTGCGTGTTTCTATATAGAATGTCTACTGCAGTGTTTCTGCTCTATTAGTTCTTCTCCAGTGTTTCTACTGCAGTGTTTCTACTCTATTAGTTCTTCTTTAGTGTTTCTACTGCGTGTTTCTATATAGAATTTCTACTGCGTGTTTCTATATAGAATTTCTACTGCAGTGTTTCTACTCTATTAGTTCTTCTCCAGTGTTTCTACTGCCTGTTTCTATATAGAATTTCTACTGCAGTGTTTCTACTCTATTAGTTCTTCTCCAGTGTTTCTACTGCGTGTTTCTATATAGAATTTCTACTGCAGTGTTTCTACTGCGTGTTTCTATATAGAATTTCTACTGCAGTGTTTCTACTGTATTACTTCTTCTCAAGTGTTTCTACTGCGTGTTTCTATATAGAATTTGTACTGCGTGTTTCAATATAGAATTTCTACTGCAGTGTGTTTTCTCTATTATTCTTCTCAAGTGTTTCTACTGCGTGTTTCTATATAGAATTTCTACTGCAGTGTTTCTACTCTATTAGTTCTTCTCAAGTGTTTCTACTGCATGTTTCTATATAGAATTTCTACTGCAGTGTTTCTACTGCGTGTTTCTATATAGAATGTCTACTGCAGTGTTTCTACTCTATTAGTTCTTCTCCAGTGTTTCTACTGCAGTGTTTCTGTTCTATTAGTTCTTCTCAAGTGTTTCTACTGCGTGTTTCTATATAGAATTTCTACTGCGTGTTTCTATATAGAATTTCTACTGCAGTGTTTCTACTGCGTGTTTCTATATAGAATGTCTACTGCAGTGTTTCTACTCTA
>NW_026963466.1:0-28987 GCF_036588685.1 Mytilus trossulus
GTATTTTTCGTCCGTAACACGGAAAAAAAGTCAAAATTGATAAGATATGCACTGGGGTCACCTCACTTGTTCAAACCCAATGCCCCGGCAGTTCTTTATGGCTAGGGATTATACACTCTGCTCTAATAAATAGCTATTGGGTAGTTCTACAACGAGGGGGCAACTAATTTCTGGGGTATGCATTTCTAAAGGACGAAAATTGCGTCCGAAATACGGAAATAAGCCTTAATTCGATAAAATACGCATTGGGGGCGCCCACTTTCCGACCCATTGTCTCGGTAGTTCTTTATGGCTAGGCATTATAGCAGCTACTCTTATGAATAGCTATTGGACAGTACTACAACGTGAGGGTAAAGAATTTCTGGGGTAAGCATTCTTAAAAGCCGTATTTTTCGTCCGTAACACGGAAAAAAAGTCAAAATTGATAAGATATGCACTGGGGTCACCTCACTTGTTCAAACCCAATGCCCCGGCAGTTCTTTATGGCTAGGGATTATACACTCTGCTCTAATAAATAGCTATTGGGTAGTTCTACAACGAGGGGGCAACTAATTTCTGGGGTATGCATTTCTAAAGGACGAAAATTGCGTCCGAAATACGGAAATAAGCCTTAATTCGATAAAATACGCATTGGGGGCGCCCACTTTCCGACCCATTGTCTCGGTAGTTCTTTATGGCTAGGCATTATAGCAGCTACTCTTATGAATAGCTATTGGACAGTACTACAACGTGAGGGTAAAGAATTTCTGGGGTAAGCATTCTTAAAAGCCGTATTTTTCGTCCGTAACACGGAAAAAAAGTCAAAATTGATAAGATATGCACTGGGGTCACCTCACTTGTTCAAACCCAATGCCCCGGCAGTTCTTTATGGCTAGGGATTATACACTCTGCTCTAATAAATAGCTATTGGGTAGTTCTACAACGAGGGGGCAACTAATTTCTGGGGTATGCATTTCTAAAGGACGAAAATTGCGTCCGAAATACGGAAATAAGCCTTAATTCGATAAAATACGCATTGGGGGCGCCCACTTTCCGACCCATTGTCTCGGTAGTTCTTTATGGCTAGGCATTATAGCAGCTACTCTTATGAATAGCTATTGGACAGTACTACAACGTGAGGGTAAAGAATTTCTGGGGTAAGCATTCTTAAAAGCCGTATTTTTCGTCCGTAACACGGAAAAAAAGTCAAAATTGATAAGATATGCACTGGGGTCACCTCACTTGTTCAAACCCAATGCCCCGGCAGTTCTTTATGGCTAGGGATTATACACTCTGCTCTAATAAATAGCTATTGGGTAGTTCTACAACGAGGGGGCAACTAATTTCTGGGGTATGCATTTCTAAAGGACGAAAATTGCGTCCGAAATACGGAAATAAGCCTTAATTCGATAAAATACGCATTGGGGGCGCCCACTTTCCGACCCATTGTCTCGGTAGTTCTTTATGGCTAGGCATTATAGCAGCTACTCTTATGAATAGCTATTGGACAGTACTACAACGTGAGGGTAAAGAATTTCTGGGGTAAGCATTCTTAAAAGCCGTATTTTTCGTCCGTAACACGGAAAAAAAGTCAAAATTGATAAGATATGCACTGGGGTCACCTCACTTGTTCAAACCCAATGCCCCGGCAGTTCTTTATGGCTAGGGATTATACACTCTGCTCTAATAAATAGCTATTGGGTAGTTCTACAACGAGGGGGCAACTAATTTCTGGGGTATGCATTTCTAAAGGACGAAAATTGCGTCCGAAATACGGAAATAAGCCTTAATTCGATAAAATACGCATTGGGGGCGCCCACTTTCCGACCCATTGTCTCGGTAGTTCTTTATGGCTAGGCATTATAGCAGCTACTCTTATGAATAGCTATTGGACAGTACTACAACGTGAGGGTAAAGAATTTCTGGGGTAAGCATTCTTAAAAGCCGTATTTTTCGTCCGTAACACGGAAAAAAAGTCAAAATTGATAAGATATGCACTGGGGTCACCTCACTTGTTCAAACCCAATGCCCCGGCAGTTCTTTATGGCTAGGGATTATACACTCTGCTCTAATAAATAGCTATTGGGTAGTTCTACAACGAGGGGGCAACTAATTTCTGGGGTATGCATTTCTAAAGGACGAAAATTGCGTCCGAAATACGGAAATAAGCCTTAATTCGATAAAATACGCATTGGGGGCGCCCACTTTCCGACCCATTGTCTCGGTAGTTCTTTATGGCTAGGCATTATAGCAGCTACTCTTATGAATAGCTATTGGACAGTACTACAACGTGAGGGTAAAGAATTTCTGGGGTAAGCATTCTTAAAAGCCGTATTTTTCGTCCGTAACACGGAAAAAAAGTCAAAATTGATAAGATATGCACTGGGGTCACCTCACTTGTTCAAACCCAATGCCCCGGCAGTTCTTTATGGCTAGGGATTATACACTCTGCTCTAATAAATAGCTATTGGGTAGTTCTACAACGAGGGGGCAACTAATTTCTGGGGTATGCATTTCTAAAGGACGAAAATTGCGTCCGAAATACGGAAATAAGCCTTAATTCGATAAAATACGCATTGGGGGCGCCCACTTTCCGACCCATTGTCTCGGTAGTTCTTTATGGCTAGGCATTATAGCAGCTACTCTTATGAATAGCTATTGGACAGTACTACAACGTGAGGGTAAAGAATTTCTGGGGTAAGCATTCTTAAAAGCCGTATTTTTCGTCCGTAACACGGAAAAAAAGTCAAAATTGATAAGATATGCACTGGGGTCACCTCACTTGTTCAAACCCAATGCCCCGGCAGTTCTTTATGGCTAGGGATTATACACTCTGCTCTAATAAATAGCTATTGGGTAGTTCTACAACGAGGGGGCAACTAATTTCTGGGGTATGCATTTCTAAAGGACGAAAATTGCGTCCGAAATACGGAAATAAGCCTTAATTCGATAAAATACGCATTGGGGGCGCCCACTTTCCGACCCATTGTCTCGGTAGTTCTTTATGGCTAGGCATTATAGCAGCTACTCTTATGAATAGCTATTGGACAGTACTACAACGTGAGGGTAAAGAATTTCTGGGGTAAGCATTCTTAAAAGCCGTATTTTTCGTCCGTAACACGGAAAAAAAGTCAAAATTGATAAGATATGCACTGGGGTCACCTCACTTGTTCAAACCCAATGCCCCGGCAGTTCTTTATGGCTAGGGATTATACACTCTGCTCTAATAAATAGCTATTGGGTAGTTCTACAACGAGGGGGCAACTAATTTCTGGGGTATGCATTTCTAAAGGACGAAAATTGCGTCCGAAATACGGAAATAAGCCTTAATTCGATAAAATACGCATTGGGGGCGCCCACTTTCCGACCCATTGTCTCGGTAGTTCTTTATGGCTAGGCATTATAGCAGCTACTCTTATGAATAGCTATTGGACAGTACTACAACGTGAGGGTAAAGAATTTCTGGGGTAAGCATTCTTAAAAGCCGTATTTTTCGTCCGTAACACGGAAAAAAAGTCAAAATTGATAAGATATGCACTGGGGTCACCTCACTTGTTCAAACCCAATGCCCCGGCAGTTCTTTATGGCTAGGGATTATACACTCTGCTCTAATAAATAGCTATTGGGTAGTTCTACAACGAGGGGGCAACTAATTTCTGGGGTATGCATTTCTAAAGGACGAAAATTGCGTCCGAAATACGGAAATAAGCCTTAATTCGATAAAATACGCATTGGGGGCGCCCACTTTCCGACCCATTGTCTCGGTAGTTCTTTATGGCTAGGCATTATAGCAGCTACTCTTATGAATAGCTATTGGACAGTACTACAACGTGAGGGTAAAGAATTTCTGGGGTAAGCATTCTTAAAAGCCGTATTTTTCGTCCGTAACACGGAAAAAAAGTCAAAATTGATAAGATATGCACTGGGGTCACCTCACTTGTTCAAACCCAATGCCCCGGCAGTTCTTTATGGCTAGGGATTATACACTCTGCTCTAATAAATAGCTATTGGGTAGTTCTACAACGAGGGGGCAACTAATTTCTGGGGTATGCATTTCTAAAGGACGAAAATTGCGTCCGAAATACGGAAATAAGCCTTAATTCGATAAAATACGCATTGGGGGCGCCCACTTTCCGACCCATTGTCTCGGTAGTTCTTTATGGCTAGGCATTATAGCAGCTACTCTTATGAATAGCTATTGGACAGTACTACAACGTGAGGGTAAAGAATTTCTGGGGTAAGCATTCTTAAAAGCCGTATTTTTCGTCCGTAACACGGAAAAAAAGTCAAAATTGATAAGATATGCACTGGGGTCACCTCACTTGTTCAAACCCAATGCCCCGGCAGTTCTTTATGGCTAGGGATTATACACTCTGCTCTAATAAATAGCTATTGGGTAGTTCTACAACGAGGGGGCAACTAATTTCTGGGGTATGCATTTCTAAAGGACGAAAATTGCGTCCGAAATACGGAAATAAGCCTTAATTCGATAAAATACGCATTGGGGGCGCCCACTTTCCGACCCATTGTCTCGGTAGTTCTTTATGGCTAGGCATTATAGCAGCTACTCTTATGAATAGCTATTGGACAGTACTACAACGTGAGGGTAAAGAATTTCTGGGGTAAGCATTCTTAAAAGCCGTATTTTTCGTCCGTAACACGGAAAAAAAGTCAAAATTGATAAGATATGCACTGGGGTCACCTCACTTGTTCAAACCCAATGCCCCGGCAGTTCTTTATGGCTAGGGATTATACACTCTGCTCTAATAAATAGCTATTGGGTAGTTCTACAACGAGGGGGCAACTAATTTCTGGGGTATGCATTTCTAAAGGACGAAAATTGCGTCCGAAATACGGAAATAAGCCTTAATTCGATAAAATACGCATTGGGGGCGCCCACTTTCCGACCCATTGTCTCGGTAGTTCTTTATGGCTAGGCATTATAGCAGCTACTCTTATGAATAGCTATTGGACAGTACTACAACGTGAGGGTAAAGAATTTCTGGGGTAAGCATTCTTAAAAGCCGTATTTTTCGTCCGTAACACGGAAAAAAAGTCAAAATTGATAAGATATGCACTGGGGTCACCTCACTTGTTCAAACCCAATGCCCCGGCAGTTCTTTATGGCTAGGGATTATACACTCTGCTCTAATAAATAGCTATTGGGTAGTTCTACAACGAGGGGGCAACTAATTTCTGGGGTATGCATTTCTAAAGGACGAAAATTGCGTCCGAAATACGGAAATAAGCCTTAATTCGATAAAATACGCATTGGGGGCGCCCACTTTCCGACCCATTGTCTCGGTAGTTCTTTATGGCTAGGCATTATAGCAGCTACTCTTATGAATAGCTATTGGACAGTACTACAACGTGAGGGTAAAGAATTTCTGGGGTAAGCATTCTTAAAAGCCGTATTTTTCGTCCGTAACACGGAAAAAAAGTCAAAATTGATAAGATATGCACTGGGGTCACCTCACTTGTTCAAACCCAATGCCCCGGCAGTTCTTTATGGCTAGGGATTATACACTCTGCTCTAATAAATAGCTATTGGGTAGTTCTACAACGAGGGGGCAACTAATTTCTGGGGTATGCATTTCTAAAGGACGAAAATTGCGTCCGAAATACGGAAATAAGCCTTAATTCGATAAAATACGCATTGGGGGCGCCCACTTTCCGACCCATTGTCTCGGTAGTTCTTTATGGCTAGGCATTATAGCAGCTACTCTTATGAATAGCTATTGGACAGTACTACAACGTGAGGGTAAAGAATTTCTGGGGTAAGCATTCTTAAAAGCCGTATTTTTCGTCCGTAACACGGAAAAAAAGTCAAAATTGATAAGATATGCACTGGGGTCACCTCACTTGTTCAAACCCAATGCCCCGGCAGTTCTTTATGGCTAGGGATTATACACTCTGCTCTAATAAATAGCTATTGGGTAGTTCTACAACGAGGGGGCAACTAATTTCTGGGGTATGCATTTCTAAAGGACGAAAATTGCGTCCGAAATACGGAAATAAGCCTTAATTCGATAAAATACGCATTGGGGGCGCCCACTTTCCGACCCATTGTCTCGGTAGTTCTTTATGGCTAGGCATTATAGCAGCTACTCTTATGAATAGCTATTGGACAGTACTACAACGTGAGGGTAAAGAATTTCTGGGGTAAGCATTCTTAAAAGCCGTATTTTTCGTCCGTAACACGGAAAAAAAGTCAAAATTGATAAGATATGCACTGGGGTCACCTCACTTGTTCAAACCCAATGCCCCGGCAGTTCTTTATGGCTAGGGATTATACACTCTGCTCTAATAAATAGCTATTGGGTAGTTCTACAACGAGGGGGCAACTAATTTCTGGGGTATGCATTTCTAAAGGACGAAAATTGCGTCCGAAATACGGAAATAAGCCTTAATTCGATAAAATACGCATTGGGGGCGCCCACTTTCCGACCCATTGTCTCGGTAGTTCTTTATGGCTAGGCATTATAGCAGCTACTCTTATGAATAGCTATTGGACAGTACTACAACGTGAGGGTAAAGAATTTCTGGGGTAAGCATTCTTAAAAGCCGTATTTTTCGTCCGTAACACGGAAAAAAAGTCAAAATTGATAAGATATGCACTGGGGTCACCTCACTTGTTCAAACCCAATGCCCCGGCAGTTCTTTATGGCTAGGGATTATACACTCTGCTCTAATAAATAGCTATTGGGTAGTTCTACAACGAGGGGGCAACTAATTTCTGGGGTATGCATTTCTAAAGGACGAAAATTGCGTCCGAAATACGGAAATAAGCCTTAATTCGATAAAATACGCATTGGGGGCGCCCACTTTCCGACCCATTGTCTCGGTAGTTCTTTATGGCTAGGCATTATAGCAGCTACTCTTATGAATAGCTATTGGACAGTACTACAACGTGAGGGTAAAGAATTTCTGGGGTAAGCATTCTTAAAAGCCGTATTTTTCGTCCGTAACACGGAAAAAAAGTCAAAATTGATAAGATATGCACTGGGGTCACCTCACTTGTTCAAACCCAATGCCCCGGCAGTTCTTTATGGCTAGGGATTATACACTCTGCTCTAATAAATAGCTATTGGGTAGTTCTACAACGAGGGGGCAACTAATTTCTGGGGTATGCATTTCTAAAGGACGAAAATTGCGTCCGAAATACGGAAATAAGCCTTAATTCGATAAAATACGCATTGGGGGCGCCCACTTTCCGACCCATTGTCTCGGTAGTTCTTTATGGCTAGGCATTATAGCAGCTACTCTTATGAATAGCTATTGGACAGTACTACAACGTGAGGGTAAAGAATTTCTGGGGTAAGCATTCTTAAAAGCCGTATTTTTCGTCCGTAACACGGAAAAAAAGTCAAAATTGATAAGATATGCACTGGGGTCACCTCACTTGTTCAAACCCAATGCCCCGGCAGTTCTTTATGGCTAGGGATTATACACTCTGCTCTAATAAATAGCTATTGGGTAGTTCTACAACGAGGGGGCAACTAATTTCTGGGGTATGCATTTCTAAAGGACGAAAATTGCGTCCGAAATACGAAATAAGCCTTAATTCGATAAAATACGCATTGGGGGCGCCCACTTTCCGACCCATTGTCTCGGTAGTTCTTTATGGCTAGGCATTATAGCAGCTACTCTTATGAATAGCTATTGGACAGTACTACAACGTGAGGGTAAAGAATTTCTGGGGTAAGCATTCTTAAAAGCCGTATTTTTCGTCCGTAACACGGAAAAAAAGTCAAAATTGATAAGATATGCACTGGGGTCACCTCACTTGTTCAAACCCAATGCCCCGGCAGTTCTTTATGGCTAGGGATTATACACTCTGCTCTAATAAATAGCTATTGGGTAGTTCTACAACGAGGGGGCAACTAATTTCTGGGGTATGCATTTCTAAAGGACGAAAATTGCGTCCGAAATACGGAAATAAGCCTTAATTCGATAAAATACGCATTGGGGGCGCCCACTTTCCGACCCATTGTCTCGGTAGTTCTTTATGGCTAGGCATTATAGCAGCTACTCTTATGAATAGCTATTGGACAGTACTACAACGTGAGGGTAAAGAATTTCTGGGGTAAGCATTCTTAAAAGCCGTATTTTTCGTCCGTAACACGGAAAAAAAGTCAAAATTGATAAGATATGCACTGGGGTCACCTCACTTGTTCAAACCCAATGCCCCGGCAGTTCTTTATGGCTAGGGATTATACACTCTGCTCTAATAAATAGCTATTGGGTAGTTCTACAACGAGGGGGCAACTAATTTCTGGGGTATGCATTTCTAAAGGACGAAAATTGCGTCCGAAATACGGAAATAAGCCTTAATTCGATAAAATACGCATTGGGGGCGCCCACTTTCCGACCCATTGTCTCGGTAGTTCTTTATGGCTAGGCATTATAGCAGCTACTCTTATGAATAGCTATTGGACAGTACTACAACGTGAGGGTAAAGAATTTCTGGGGTAAGCATTCTTAAAAGCCGTATTTTTCGTCCGTAACACGGAAAAAAAGTCAAAATTGATAAGATATGCACTGGGGTCACCTCACTTGTTCAAACCCAATGCCCCGGCAGTTCTTTATGGCTAGGGATTATACACTCTGCTCTAATAAATAGCTATTGGGTAGTTCTACAACGAGGGGGCAACTAATTTCTGGGGTATGCATTTCTAAAGGACGAAAATTGCGTCCGAAATACGGAAATAAGCCTTAATTCGATAAAATACGCATTGGGGGCGCCCACTTTCCGACCCATTGTCTCGGTAGTTCTTTATGGCTAGGCATTATAGCAGCTACTCTTATGAATAGCTATTGGACAGTACTACAACGTGAGGGTAAAGAATTTCTGGGGTAAGCATTCTTAAAAGCCGTATTTTTCGTCCGTAACACGGAAAAAAAGTCAAAATTGATAAGATATGCACTGGGGTCACCTCACTTGTTCAAACCCAATGCCCCGGCAGTTCTTTATGGCTAGGGATTATACACTCTGCTCTAATAAATAGCTATTGGGTAGTTCTACAACGAGGGGGCAACTAATTTCTGGGGTATGCATTTCTAAAGGACGAAAATTGCGTCCGAAATACGGAAATAAGCCTTAATTCGATAAAATACGCATTGGGGGCGCCCACTTTCCGACCCATTGTCTCGGTAGTTCTTTATGGCTAGGCATTATAGCAGCTACTCTTATGAATAGCTATTGGACAGTACTACAACGTGAGGGTAAAGAATTTCTGGGGTAAGCATTCTTAAAAGCCGTATTTTTCGTCCGTAACACGGAAAAAAAGTCAAAATTGATAAGATATGCACTGGGGTCACCTCACTTGTTCAAACCCAATGCCCCGGCAGTTCTTTATGGCTAGGGATTATACACTCTGCTCTAATAAATAGCTATTGGGTAGTTCTACAACGAGGGGGCAACTAATTTCTGGGGTATGCATTTCTAAAGGACGAAAATTGCGTCCGAAATACGGAAATAAGCCTTAATTCGATAAAATACGCATTGGGGGCGCCCACTTTCCGACCCATTGTCTCGGTAGTTCTTTATGGCTAGGCATTATAGCAGCTACTCTTATGAATAGCTATTGGACAGTACTACAACGTGAGGGTAAAGAATTTCTGGGGTAAGCATTCTTAAAAGCCGTATTTTTCGTCCGTAACACGGAAAAAAAGTCAAAATTGATAAGATATGCACTGGGGTCACCTCACTTGTTCAAACCCAATGCCCCGGCAGTTCTTTATGGCTAGGGATTATACACTCTGCTCTAATAAATAGCTATTGGGTAGTTCTACAACGAGGGGGCAACTAATTTCTGGGGTATGCATTTCTAAAGGACGAAAATTGCGTCCGAAATACGGAAATAAGCCTTAATTCGATAAAATACGCATTGGGGGCGCCCACTTTCCGACCCATTGTCTCGGTAGTTCTTTATGGCTAGGCATTATAGCAGCTACTCTTATGAATAGCTATTGGACAGTACTACAACGTGAGGGTAAAGAATTTCTGGGGTAAGCATTCTTAAAAGCCGTATTTTTCGTCCGTAACACGGAAAAAAAGTCAAAATTGATAAGATATGCACTGGGGTCACCTCACTTGTTCAAACCCAATGCCCCGGCAGTTCTTTATGGCTAGGGATTATACACTCTGCTCTAATAAATAGCTATTGGGTAGTTCTACAACGAGGGGGCAACTAATTTCTGGGGTATGCATTTCTAAAGGACGAAAATTGCGTCCGAAATACGGAAATAAGCCTTAATTCGATAAAATACGCATTGGGGGCGCCCACTTTCCGACCCATTGTCTCGGTAGTTCTTTATGGCTAGGCATTATAGCAGCTACTCTTATGAATAGCTATTGGACAGTACTACAACGTGAGGGTAAAGAATTTCTGGGGTAAGCATTCTTAAAAGCCGTATTTTTCGTCCGTAACACGGAAAAAAAGTCAAAATTGATAAGATATGCACTGGGGTCACCTCACTTGTTCAAACCCAATGCCCCGGCAGTTCTTTATGGCTAGGGATTATACACTCTGCTCTAATAAATAGCTATTGGGTAGTTCTACAACGAGGGGGCAACTAATTTCTGGGGTATGCATTTCTAAAGGACGAAAATTGCGTCCGAAATACGGAAATAAGCCTTAATTCGATAAAATACGCATTGGGGGCGCCCACTTTCCGACCCATTGTCTCGGTAGTTCTTTATGGCTAGGCATTATAGCAGCTACTCTTATGAATAGCTATTGGACAGTACTACAACGTGAGGGTAAAGAATTTCTGGGGTAAGCATTCTTAAAAGCCGTATTTTTCGTCCGTAACACGGAAAAAAAGTCAAAATTGATAAGATATGCACTGGGGTCACCTCACTTGTTCAAACCCAATGCCCCGGCAGTTCTTTATGGCTAGGGATTATACACTCTGCTCTAATAAATAGCTATTGGGTAGTTCTACAACGAGGGGGCAACTAATTTCTGGGGTATGCATTTCTAAAGGACGAAAATTGCGTCCGAAATACGGAAATAAGCCTTAATTCGATAAAATACGCATTGGGGGCGCCCACTTTCCGACCCATTGTCTCGGTAGTTCTTTATGGCTAGGCATTATAGCAGCTACTCTTATGAATAGCTATTGGACAGTACTACAACGTGAGGGTAAAGAATTTCTGGGGTAAGCATTCTTAAAAGCCGTATTTTTCGTCCGTAACACGGAAAAAAAGTCAAAATTGATAAGATATGCACTGGGGTCACCTCACTTGTTCAAACCCAATGCCCCGGCAGTTCTTTATGGCTAGGGATTATACACTCTGCTCTAATAAATAGCTATTGGGTAGTTCTACAACGAGGGGGCAACTAATTTCTGGGGTATGCATTTCTAAAGGACGAAAATTGCGTCCGAAATACGGAAATAAGCCTTAATTCGATAAAATACGCATTGGGGGCGCCCACTTTCCGACCCATTGTCTCGGTAGTTCTTTATGGCTAGGCATTATAGCAGCTACTCTTATGAATAGCTATTGGACAGTACTACAACGTGAGGGTAAAGAATTTCTGGGGTAAGCATTCTTAAAAGCCGTATTTTTCGTCCGTAACACGGAAAAAAAGTCAAAATTGATAAGATATGCACTGGGGTCACCTCACTTGTTCAAACCCAATGCCCCGGCAGTTCTTTATGGCTAGGGATTATACACTCTGCTCTAATAAATAGCTATTGGGTAGTTCTACAACGAGGGGGCAACTAATTTCTGGGGTATGCATTTCTAAAGGACGAAAATTGCGTCCGAAATACGGAAATAAGCCTTAATTCGATAAAATACGCATTGGGGGCGCCCACTTTCCGACCCATTGTCTCGGTAGTTCTTTATGGCTAGGCATTATAGCAGCTACTCTTATGAATAGCTATTGGACAGTACTACAACGTGAGGGTAAAGAATTTCTGGGGTAAGCATTCTTAAAAGCCGTATTTTTCGTCCGTAACACGGAAAAAAAGTCAAAATTGATAAGATATGCACTGGGGTCACCTCACTTGTTCAAACCCAATGCCCCGGCAGTTCTTTATGGCTAGGGATTATACACTCTGCTCTAATAAATAGCTATTGGGTAGTTCTACAACGAGGGGGCAACTAATTTCTGGGGTATGCATTTCTAAAGGACGAAAATTGCGTCCGAAATACGGAAATAAGCCTTAATTCGATAAAATACGCATTGGGGGCGCCCACTTTCCGACCCATTGTCTCGGTAGTTCTTTATGGCTAGGCATTATAGCAGCTACTCTTATGAATAGCTATTGGACAGTACTACAACGTGAGGGTAAAGAATTTCTGGGGTAAGCATTCTTAAAAGCCGTATTTTTCGTCCGTAACACGGAAAAAAAGTCAAAATTGATAAGATATGCACTGGGGTCACCTCACTTGTTCAAACCCAATGCCCCGGCAGTTCTTTATGGCTAGGGATTATACACTCTGCTCTAATAAATAGCTATTGGGTAGTTCTACAACGAGGGGGCAACTAATTTCTGGGGTATGCATTTCTAAAGGACGAAAATTGCGTCCGAAATACGGAAATAAGCCTTAATTCGATAAAATACGCATTGGGGGCGCCCACTTTCCGACCCATTGTCTCGGTAGTTCTTTATGGCTAGGCATTATAGCAGCTACTCTTATGAATAGCTATTGGACAGTACTACAACGTGAGGGTAAAGAATTTCTGGGGTAAGCATTCTTAAAAGCCGTATTTTTCGTCCGTAACACGGAAAAAAAGTCAAAATTGATAAGATATGCACTGGGGTCACCTCACTTGTTCAAACCCAATGCCCCGGCAGTTCTTTATGGCTAGGGATTATACACTCTGCTCTAATAAATAGCTATTGGGTAGTTCTACAACGAGGGGGCAACTAATTTCTGGGGTATGCATTTCTAAAGGACGAAAATTGCGTCCGAAATACGGAAATAAGCCTTAATTCGATAAAATACGCATTGGGGGCGCCCACTTTCCGACCCATTGTCTCGGTAGTTCTTTATGGCTAGGCATTATAGCAGCTACTCTTATGAATAGCTATTGGACAGTACTACAACGTGAGGGTAAAGAATTTCTGGGGTAAGCATTCTTAAAAGCCGTATTTTTCGTCCGTAACACGGAAAAAAAGTCAAAATTGATAAGATATGCACTGGGGTCACCTCACTTGTTCAAACCCAATGCCCCGGCAGTTCTTTATGGCTAGGGATTATACACTCTGCTCTAATAAATAGCTATTGGGTAGTTCTACAACGAGGGGGCAACTAATTTCTGGGGTATGCATTTCTAAAGGACGAAAATTGCGTCCGAAATACGGAAATAAGCCTTAATTCGATAAAATACGCATTGGGGGCGCCCACTTTCCGACCCATTGTCTCGGTAGTTCTTTATGGCTAGGCATTATAGCAGCTACTCTTATGAATAGCTATTGGACAGTACTACAACGTGAGGGTAAAGAATTTCTGGGGTAAGCATTCTTAAAAGCCGTATTTTTCGTCCGTAACACGGAAAAAAAGTCAAAATTGATAAGATATGCACTGGGGTCACCTCACTTGTTCAAACCCAATGCCCCGGCAGTTCTTTATGGCTAGGGATTATACACTCTGCTCTAATAAATAGCTATTGGGTAGTTCTACAACGAGGGGGCAACTAATTTCTGGGGTATGCATTTCTAAAGGACGAAAATTGCGTCCGAAATACGGAAATAAGCCTTAATTCGATAAAATACGCATTGGGGGCGCCCACTTTCCGACCCATTGTCTCGGTAGTTCTTTATGGCTAGGCATTATAGCAGCTACTCTTATGAATAGCTATTGGACAGTACTACAACGTGAGGGTAAAGAATTTCTGGGGTAAGCATTCTTAAAAGCCGTATTTTTCGTCCGTAACACGGAAAAAAAGTCAAAATTGATAAGATATGCACTGGGGTCACCTCACTTGTTCAAACCCAATGCCCCGGCAGTTCTTTATGGCTAGGGATTATACACTCTGCTCTAATAAATAGCTATTGGGTAGTTCTACAACGAGGGGGCAACTAATTTCTGGGGTATGCATTTCTAAAGGACGAAAATTGCGTCCGAAATACGGAAATAAGCCTTAATTCGATAAAATACGCATTGGGGGCGCCCACTTTCCGACCCATTGTCTCGGTAGTTCTTTATGGCTAGACATTATAGCAGCTACTCTTATGAATAGCTATTGGACAGTACTACAACGTGAGGGTAAAGAATTTCTGGGGTAAGCATTCTTAAAAGCCGTATTTTTCGTCCGTAACACGGAAAAAAAGTCAAAATTGATAAGATATGCACTGGGGTCACCTCACTTGTTCAAACCCAATGCCCCGGCAGTTCTTTATGGCTAGGGATTATACACTCTGCTCTAATAAATAGCTATTGGGTAGTTCTACAACGAGGGGGCAACTAATTTCTGGGGTATGCATTTCTAAAGGACGAAAATTGCGTCCGAAATACGGAAATAAGCCTTAATTCGATAAAATACGCATTGGGGGCGCCCACTTTCCGACCCATTGTCTCGGTAGTTCTTTATGGCTAGGCATTATAGCAGCTACTCTTATGAATAGCTATTGGACAGTACTACAACGTGAGGGTAAAGAATTTCTGGGGTAAGCATTCTTAAAAGCCGTATTTTTCGTCCGTAACACGGAAAAAAAGTCAAAATTGATAAGATATGCACTGGGGTCACCTCACTTGTTCAAACCCAATGCCCCGGCAGTTCTTTATGGCTAGGGATTATACACTCTGCTCTAATAAATAGCTATTGGGTAGTTCTACAACGAGGGGGCAACTAATTTCTGGGGTATGCATTTCTAAAGGACGAAAATTGCGTCCGAAATACGGAAATAAGCCTTAATTCGATAAAATACGCATTGGGGGCGCCCACTTTCCGACCCATTGTCTCGGTAGTTCTTTATGGCTAGGCATTATAGCAGCTACTCTTATGAATAGCTATTGGACAGTACTACAACGTGAGGGTAAAGAATTTCTGGGGTAAGCATTCTTAAAAGCCGTATTTTTCGTCCGTAACACGGAAAAAAAGTCAAAATTGATAAGATATGCACTGGGGTCACCTCACTTGTTCAAACCCAATGCCCCGGCAGTTCTTTATGGCTAGGGATTATACACTCTGCTCTAATAAATAGCTATTGGGTAGTTCTACAACGAGGGGGCAACTAATTTCTGGGGTATGCATTTCTAAAGGACGAAAATTGCGTCCGAAATACGGAAATAAGCCTTAATTCGATAAAATACGCATTGGGGGCGCCCACTTTCCGACCCATTGTCTCGGTAGTTCTTTATGGCTAGGCATTATAGCAGCTACTCTTATGAATAGCTATTGGACAGTACTACAACGTGAGGGTAAAGAATTTCTGGGGTAAGCATTCTTAAAAGCCGTATTTTTCGTCCGTAACACGGAAAAAAAGTCAAAATTGATAAGATATGCACTGGGGTCACCTCACTTGTTCAAACCCAATGCCCCGGCAGTTCTTTATGGCTAGGGATTATACACTCTGCTCTAATAAATAGCTATTGGGTAGTTCTACAACGAGGGGGCAACTAATTTCTGGGGTATGCATTTCTAAAGGACGAAAATTGCGTCCGAAATACGGAAATAAGCCTTAATTCGATAAAATACGCATTGGGGGCGCCCACTTTCCGACCCATTGTCTCGGTAGTTCTTTATGGCTAGGCATTATAGCAGCTACTCTTATGAATAGCTATTGGACAGTACTACAACGTGAGGGTAAAGAATTTCTGGGGTAAGCATTCTTAAAAGCCGTATTTTTCGTCCGTAACACGGAAAAAAAGTCAAAATTGATAAGATATGCACTGGGGTCACCTCACTTGTTCAAACCCAATGCCCCGGCAGTTCTTTATGGCTAGGGATTATACACTCTGCTCTAATAAATAGCTATTGGGTAGTTCTACAACGAGGGGGCAACTAATTTCTGGGGTATGCATTTCTAAAGGACGAAAATTGCGTCCGAAATACGGAAATAAGCCTTAATTCGATAAAATACGCATTGGGGGCGCCCACTTTCCGACCCATTGTCTCGGTAGTTCTTTATGGCTAGGCATTATAGCAGCTACTCTTATGAATAGCTATTGGACAGTACTACAACGTGAGGGTAAAGAATTTCTGGGGTAAGCATTCTTAAAAGCCGTATTTTTCGTCCGTAACACGGAAAAAAAGTCAAAATTGATAAGATATGCACTGGGGTCACCTCACTTGTTCAAACCCAATGCCCCGGCAGTTCTTTATGGCTAGGGATTATACACTCTGCTCTAATAAATAGCTATTGGGTAGTTCTACAACGAGGGGGCAACTAATTTCTGGGGTATGCATTTCTAAAGGACGAAAATTGCGTCCGAAATACGGAAATAAGCCTTAATTCGATAAAATACGCATTGGGGGCGCCCACTTTCCGACCCATTGTCTCGGTAGTTCTTTATGGCTAGGCATTATAGCAGCTACTCTTATGAATAGCTATTGGACAGTACTACAACGTGAGGGTAAAGAATTTCTGGGGTAAGCATTCTTAAAAGCCGTATTTTTCGTCCGTAACACGGAAAAAAAGTCAAAATTGATAAGATATGCACTGGGGTCACCTCACTTGTTCAAACCCAATGCCCCGGCAGTTCTTTATGGCTAGGGATTATACACTCTGCTCTAATAAATAGCTATTGGGTAGTTCTACAACGAGGGGGCAACTAATTTCTGGGGTATGCATTTCTAAAGGACGAAAATTGCGTCCGAAATACGGAAATAAGCCTTAATTCGATAAAATACGCATTGGGGGCGCCCACTTTCCGACCCATTGTCTCGGTAGTTCTTTATGGCTAGGCATTATAGCAGCTACTCTTATGAATAGCTATTGGACAGTACTACAACGTGAGGGTAAAGAATTTCTGGGGTAAGCATTCTTAAAAGCCGTATTTTTCGTCCGTAACACGGAAAAAAAGTCAAAATTGATAAGATATGCACTGGGGTCACCTCACTTGTTCAAACCCAATGCCCCGGCAGTTCTTTATGGCTAGGGATTATACACTCTGCTCTAATAAATAGCTATTGGGTAGTTCTACAACGAGGGGGCAACTAATTTCTGGGGTATGCATTTCTAAAGGACGAAAATTGCGTCCGAAATACGGAAATAAGCCTTAATTCGATAAAATACGCATTGGGGGCGCCCACTTTCCGACCCATTGTCTCGGTAGTTCTTTATGGCTAGGCATTATAGCAGCTACTCTTATGAATAGCTATTGGACAGTACTACAACGTGAGGGTAAAGAATTTCTGGGGTAAGCATTCTTAAAAGCCGTATTTTTCGTCCGTAACACGGAAAAAAAGTCAAAATTGATAAGATATGCACTGGGGTCACCTCACTTGTTCAAACCCAATGCCCCGGCAGTTCTTTATGGCTAGGGATTATACACTCTGCTCTAATAAATAGCTATTGGGTAGTTCTACAACGAGGGGGCAACTAATTTCTGGGGTATGCATTTCTAAAGGACGAAAATTGCGTCCGAAATACGGAAATAAGCCTTAATTCGATAAAATACGCATTGGGGGCGCCCACTTTCCGACCCATTGTCTCGGTAGTTCTTTATGGCTAGGCATTATAGCAGCTACTCTTATGAATAGCTATTGGACAGTACTACAACGTGAGGGTAAAGAATTTCTGGGGTAAGCATTCTTAAAAGCCGTATTTTTCGTCCGTAACACGGAAAAAAAGTCAAAATTGATAAGATATGCACTGGGGTCACCTCACTTGTTCAAACCCAATGCCCCGGCAGTTCTTTATGGCTAGGGATTATACACTCTGCTCTAATAAATAGCTATTGGGTAGTTCTACAACGAGGGGGCAACTAATTTCTGGGGTATGCATTTCTAAAGGACGAAAATTGCGTCCGAAATACGGAAATAAGCCTTAATTCGATAAAATACGCATTGGGGGCGCCCACTTTCCGACCCATTGTCTCGGTAGTTCTTTATGGCTAGGCATTATAGCAGCTACTCTTATGAATAGCTATTGGACAGTACTACAACGTGAGGGTAAAGAATTTCTGGGGTAAGCATTCTTAAAAGCCGTATTTTTCGTCCGTAACACGGAAAAAAAGTCAAAATTGATAAGATATGCACTGGGGTCACCTCACTTGTTCAAACCCAATGCCCCGGCAGTTCTTTATGGCTAGGGATTATACACTCTGCTCTAATAAATAGCTATTGGGTAGTTCTACAACGAGGGGGCAACTAATTTCTGGGGTATGCATTTCTAAAGGACGAAAATTGCGTCCGAAATACGGAAATAAGCCTTAATTCGATAAAATACGCATTGGGGGCGCCCACTTTCCGACCCATTGTCTCGGTAGTTCTTTATGGCTAGGCATTATAGCAGCTACTCTTATGAATAGCTATTGGACAGTACTACAACGTGAGGGTAAAGAATTTCTGGGGTAAGCATTCTTAAAAGCCGTATTTTTCGTCCGTAACACGGAAAAAAAGTCAAAATTGATAAGATATGCACTGGGGTCACCTCACTTGTTCAAACCCAATGCCCCGGCAGTTCTTTATGGCTAGGGATTATACACTCTGCTCTAATAAATAGCTATTGGGTAGTTCTACAACGAGGGGGCAACTAATTTCTGGGGTATGCATTTCTAAAGGACGAAAATTGCGTCCGAAATACGGAAATAAGCCTTAATTCGATAAAATACGCATTGGGGGCGCCCACTTTCCGACCCATTGTCTCGGTAGTTCTTTATGGCTAGGCATTATAGCAGCTACTCTTATGAATAGCTATTGGACAGTACTACAACGTGAGGGTAAAGAATTTCTGGGGTAAGCATTCTTAAAAGCCGTATTTTTCGTCCGTAACACGGAAAAAAAGTCAAAATTGATAAGATATGCACTGGGGTCACCTCACTTGTTCAAACCCAATGCCCCGGCAGTTCTTTATGGCTAGGGATTATACACTCTGCTCTAATAAATAGCTATTGGGTAGTTCTACAACGAGGGGGCAACTAATTTCTGGGGTATGCATTTCTAAAGGACGAAAATTGCGTCCGAAATACGGAAATAAGCCTTAATTCGATAAAATACG
The DNA here is from genome assembly GCF_036588685.1 of Mytilus trossulus. Lineage (NCBI taxonomy): Eukaryota > Metazoa > Mollusca > Bivalvia > Mytilida > Mytilidae > Mytilus > Mytilus trossulus. Next base: position 19,108 of record NW_026963466.1, read on the forward strand.
CATTGGGGGCGCCCACTTTCCGACCCATTGTCTCGGTAGTTCTTTATGGCTAGGCATTATAGCAGCTACTCTTATGAATAGCTATTGGACAGTACTACAACGTGAGGGTAAAGAATTTCTGGGGTAAGCATTCTTAAAAGCCGTATTTTTCGTCCGTAACACGGAAAAAAAGTCAAAATTGATAAGATATGCACTGGGGTCACCTCACTTGTTCAAACCCAATGCCCCGGCAGTTCTTTATGGCTAGGGATTATACACTCTGCTCTAATAAATAGCTATTGGGTAGTTCTACAACGAGGGGGCAACTAATTTCTGGGGTATGCATTTCTAAAGGACGAAAATTGCGTCCGAAATACGGAAATAAGCCTTAATTCGATAAAATACGCATTGGGGGCGCCCACTTTCCGACCCATTGTCTCGGTAGTTCTTTATGGCTAGGCATTATAGCAGCTACTCTTATGAATAGCTATTGGACAGTACTACAACGTGAGGGTAAAGAATTTCTGGGGTAAGCATTCTTAAAAGCCGTATTTTTCGTCCGTAACACGGAAAAAAAGTCAAAATTGATAAGATATGCACTGGGGTCACCTCACTTGTTCAAACCCAATGCCCCGGCAGTTCTTTATGGCTAGGGATTATACACTCTGCTCTAATAAATAGCTATTGGGTAGTTCTACAACGAGGGGGCAACTAATTTCTGGGGTATGCATTTCTAAAGGACGAAAATTGCGTCCGAAATACGGAAATAAGCCTTAATTCGATAAAATACGCATTGGGGGCGCCCACTTTCCGACCCATTGTCTCGGTAGTTCTTTATGGCTAGGCATTATAGCAGCTACTCTTATGAATAGCTATTGGACAGTACTACAACGTGAGGGTAAAGAATTTCTGGGGTAAGCATTCTTAAAAGCCGTATTTTTCGTCCGTAACACGGAAAAAAAGTCAAAATTGATAAGATATGCACTGGGGTCACCTCACTTGTTCAAACCCAATGCCCCGGCAGTTCTTTATGGCTAGGGATTATACACTCTGCTCTAATAAATAGCTATTGGGTAGTTCTACAACGAGGGGGCAACTAATTTCTGGGGTATGCATTTCTAAAGGACGAAAATTGCGTCCGAAATACGGAAATAAGCCTTAATTCGATAAAATACGCATTGGGGGCGCCCACTTTCCGACCCATTGTCTCGGTAGTTCTTTATGGCTAGGCATTATAGCAGCTACTCTTATGAATAGCTATTGGACAGTACTACAACGTGAGGGTAAAGAATTTCTGGGGTAAGCATTCTTAAAAGCCGTATTTTTCGTCCGTAACACGGAAAAAAAGTCAAAATTGATAAGATATGCACTGGGGTCACCTCACTTGTTCAAACCCAATGCCCCGGCAGTTCTTTATGGCTAGGGATTATACACTCTGCTCTAATAAATAGCTATTGGGTAGTTCTACAACGAGGGGGCAACTAATTTCTGGGGTATGCATTTCTAAAGGACGAAAATTGCGTCCGAAATACGGAAATAAGCCTTAATTCGATAAAATACGCATTGGGGGCGCCCACTTTCCGACCCATTGTCTCGGTAGTTCTTTATGGCTAGGCATTATAGCAGCTACTCTTATGAATAGCTATTGGACAGTACTACAACGTGAGGGTAAAGAATTTCTGGGGTAAGCATTCTTAAAAGCCGTATTTTTCGTCCGTAACACGGAAAAAAAGTCAAAATTGATAAGATATGCACTGGGGTCACCTCACTTGTTCAAACCCAATGCCCCGGCAGTTCTTTATGGCTAGGGATTATACACTCTGCTCTAATAAATAGCTATTGGGTAGTTCTACAACGAGGGGGCAACTAATTTCTGGGGTATGCATTTCTAAAGGACGAAAATTGCGTCCGAAATACGGAAATAAGCCTTAATTCGATAAAATACGCATTGGGGGCGCCCACTTTCCGACCCATTGTCTCGGTAGTTCTTTATGGCTAGGCATTATAGCAGCTACTCTTATGAATAGCTATTGGACAGTACTACAACGTGAGGGTAAAGAATTTCTGGGGTAAGCATTCTTAAAAGCCGTATTTTTCGTCCGTAACACGGAAAAAAAGTCAAAATTGATAAGATATGCACTGGGGTCACCTCACTTGTTCAAACCCAATGCCCCGGCAGTTCTTTATGGCTAGGGATTATACACTCTGCTCTAATAAATAGCTATTGGGTAGTTCTACAACGAGGGGGCAACTAATTTCTGGGGTATGCATTTCTAAAGGACGAAAATTGCGTCCGAAATACGGAAATAAGCCTTAATTCGATAAAATACGCATTGGGGGCGCCCACTTTCCGACCCATTGTCTCGGTAGTTCTTTATGGCTAGGCATTATAGCAGCTACTCTTATGAATAGCTATTGGACAGTACTACAACGTGAGGGTAAAGAATTTCTGGGGTAAGCATTCTTAAAAGCCGTATTTTTCGTCCGTAACACGGAAAAAAAGTCAAAATTGATAAGATATGCACTGGGGTCACCTCACTTGTTCAAACCCAATGCCCCGGCAGTTCTTTATGGCTAGGGATTATACACTCTGCTCTAATAAATAGCTATTGGGTAGTTCTACAACGAGGGGGCAACTAATTTCTGGGGTATGCATTTCTAAAGGACGAAAATTGCGTCCGAAATACGGAAATAAGCCTTAATTCGATAAAATACGCATTGGGGGCGCCCACTTTCCGACCCATTGTCTCGGTAGTTCTTTATGGCTAGGCATTATAGCAGCTACTCTTATGAATAGCTATTGGACAGTACTACAACGTGAGGGTAAAGAATTTCTGGGGTAAGCATTCTTAAAAGCCGTATTTTTCGTCCGTAACACGGAAAAAAAGTCAAAATTGATAAGATATGCACTGGGGTCACCTCACTTGTTCAAACCCAATGCCCCGGCAGTTCTTTATGGCTAGGGATTATACACTCTGCTCTAATAAATAGCTATTGGGTAGTTCTACAACGAGGGGGCAACTAATTTCTGGGGTATGCATTTCTAAAGGACGAAAATTGCGTCCGAAATACGGAAATAAGCCTTAATTCGATAAAATACGCATTGGGGGCGCCCACTTTCCGACCCATTGTCTCGGTAGTTCTTTATGGCTAGGCATTATAGCAGCTACTCTTATGAATAGCTATTGGACAGTACTACAACGTGAGGGTAAAGAATTTCTGGGGTAAGCATTCTTAAAAGCCGTATTTTTCGTCCGTAACACGGAAAAAAAGTCAAAATTGATAAGATATGCACTGGGGTCACCTCACTTGTTCAAACCCAATGCCCCGGCAGTTCTTTATGGCTAGGGATTATACACTCTGCTCTAATAAATAGCTATTGGGTAGTTCTACAACGAGGGGGCAACTAATTTCTGGGGTATGCATTTCTAAAGGACGAAAATTGCGTCCGAAATACGGAAATAAGCCTTAATTCGATAAAATACGCATTGGGGGCGCCCACTTTCCGACCCATTGTCTCGGTAGTTCTTTATGGCTAGGCATTATAGCAGCTACTCTTATGAATAGCTATTGGACAGTACTACAACGTGAGGGTAAAGAATTTCTGGGGTAAGCATTCTTAAAAGCCGTATTTTTCGTCCGTAACACGGAAAAAAAGTCAAAATTGATAAGATATGCACTGGGGTCACCTCACTTGTTCAAACCCAATGCCCCGGCAGTTCTTTATGGCTAGGGATTATACACTCTGCTCTAATAAATAGCTATTGGGTAGTTCTACAACGAGGGGGCAACTAATTTCTGGGGTATGCATTTCTAAAGGACGAAAATTGCGTCCGAAATACGGAAATAAGCCTTAATTCGATAAAATACGCATTGGGGGCGCCCACTTTCCGACCCATTGTCTCGGTAGTTCTTTATGGCTAGGCATTATAGCAGCTACTCTTATGAATAGCTATTGGACAGTACTACAACGTGAGGGTAAAGAATTTCTGGGGTAAGCATTCTTAAAAGCCGTATTTTTCGTCCGTAACACGGAAAAAAAGTCAAAATTGATAAGATATGCACTGGGGTCACCTCACTTGTTCAAACCCAATGCCCCGGCAGTTCTTTATGGCTAGGGATTATACACTCTGCTCTAATAAATAGCTATTGGGTAGTTCTACAACGAGGGGGCAACTAATTTCTGGGGTATGCATTTCTAAAGGACGAAAATTGCGTCCGAAATACGGAAATAAGCCTTAATTCGATAAAATACGCATTGGGGGCGCCCACTTTCCGACCCATTGTCTCGGTAGTTCTTTATGGCTAGGCATTATAGCAGCTACTCTTATGAATAGCTATTGGACAGTACTACAACGTGAGGGTAAAGAATTTCTGGGGTAAGCATTCTTAAAAGCCGTATTTTTCGTCCGTAACACGGAAAAAAAGTCAAAATTGATAAGATATGCACTGGGGTCACCTCACTTGTTCAAACCCAATGCCCCGGCAGTTCTTTATGGCTAGGGATTATACACTCTGCTCTAATAAATAGCTATTGGGTAGTTCTACAACGAGGGGGCAACTAATTTCTGGGGTATGCATTTCTAAAGGACGAAAATTGCGTCCGAAATACGGAAATAAGCCTTAATTCGATAAAATACGCATTGGGGGCGCCCACTTTCCGACCCATTGTCTCGGTAGTTCTTTATGGCTAGGCATTATAGCAGCTACTCTTATGAATAGCTATTGGACAGTACTACAACGTGAGGGTAAAGAATTTCTGGGGTAAGCATTCTTAAAAGCCGTATTTTTCGTCCGTAACACGGAAAAAAAGTCAAAATTGATAAGATATGCACTGGGGTCACCTCACTTGTTCAAACCCAATGCCCCGGCAGTTCTTTATGGCTAGGGATTATACACTCTGCTCTAATAAATAGCTATTGGGTAGTTCTACAACGAGGGGGCAACTAATTTCTGGGGTATGCATTTCTAAAGGACGAAAATTGCGTCCGAAATACGGAAATAAGCCTTAATTCGATAAAATACGCATTGGGGGCGCCCACTTTCCGACCCATTGTCTCGGTAGTTCTTTATGGCTAGGCATTATAGCAGCTACTCTTATGAATAGCTATTGGACAGTACTACAACGTGAGGGTAAAGAATTTCTGGGGTAAGCATTCTTAAAAGCCGTATTTTTCGTCCGTAACACGGAAAAAAAGTCAAAATTGATAAGATATGCACTGGGGTCACCTCACTTGTTCAAACCCAATGCCCCGGCAGTTCTTTATGGCTAGGGATTATACACTCTGCTCTAATAAATAGCTATTGGGTAGTTCTACAACGAGGGGGCAACTAATTTCTGGGGTATGCATTTCTAAAGGACGAAAATTGCGTCCGAAATACGGAAATAAGCCTTAATTCGATAAAATACGCATTGGGGGCGCCCACTTTCCGACCCATTGTCTCGGTAGTTCTTTATGGCTAGGCATTATAGCAGCTACTCTTATGAATAGCTATTGGACAGTACTACAACGTGAGGGTAAAGAATTTCTGGGGTAAGCATTCTTAAAAGCCGTATTTTTCGTCCGTAACACGGAAAAAAAGTCAAAATTGATAAGATATGCACTGGGGTCACCTCACTTGTTCAAACCCAATGCCCCGGCAGTTCTTTATGGCTAGGGATTATACACTCTGCTCTAATAAATAGCTATTGGGTAGTTCTACAACGAGGGGGCAACTAATTTCTGGGGTATGCATTTCTAAAGGACGAAAATTGCGTCCGAAATACGGAAATAAGCCTTAATTCGATAAAATACGCATTGGGGGCGCCCACTTTCCGACCCATTGTCTCGGTAGTTCTTTATGGCTAGGCATTATAGCAGCTACTCTTATGAATAGCTATTGGACAGTACTACAACGTGAGGGTAAAGAATTTCTGGGGTAAGCATTCTTAAAAGCCGTATTTTTCGTCCGTAACACGGAAAAAAAGTCAAAATTGATAAGATATGCACTGGGGTCACCTCACTTGTTCAAACCCAATGCCCCGGCAGTTCTTTATGGCTAGGGATTATACACTCTGCTCTAATAAATAGCTATTGGGTAGTTCTACAACGAGGGGGCAACTAATTTCTGGGGTATGCATTTCTAAAGGACGAAAATTGCGTCCGAAATACGGAAATAAGCCTTAATTCGATAAAATACGCATTGGGGGCGCCCACTTTCCGACCCATTGTCTCGGTAGTTCTTTATGGCTAGGCATTATAGCAGCTACTCTTATGAATAGCTATTGGACAGTACTACAACGTGAGGGTAAAGAATTTCTGGGGTAAGCATTCTTAAAAGCCGTATTTTTCGTCCGTAACACGGAAAAAAAGTCAAAATTGATAAGATATGCACTGGGGTCACCTCACTTGTTCAAACCCAATGCCCCGGCAGTTCTTTATGGCTAGGGATTATACACTCTGCTCTAATAAATAGCTATTGGGTAGTTCTACAACGAGGGGGCAACTAATTTCTGGGGTATGCATTTCTAAAGGACGAAAATTGCGTCCGAAATACGGAAATAAGCCTTAATTCGATAAAATACGCATTGGGGGCGCCCACTTTCCGACCCATTGTCTCGGTAGTTCTTTATGGCTAGGCATTATAGCAGCTACTCTTATGAATAGCTATTGGACAGTACTACAACGTGAGGGTAAAGAATTTCTGGGGTAAGCATTCTTAAAAGCCGTATTTTTCGTCCGTAACACGGAAAAAAAGTCAAAATTGATAAGATATGCACTGGGGTCACCTCACTTGTTCAAACCCAATGCCCCGGCAGTTCTTTATGGCTAGGGATTATACACTCTGCTCTAATAAATAGCTATTGGGTAGTTCTACAACGAGGGGGCAACTAATTTCTGGGGTATGCATTTCTAAAGGACGAAAATTGCGTCCGAAATACGGAAATAAGCCTTAATTCGATAAAATACGCATTGGGGGCGCCCACTTTCCGACCCATTGTCTCGGTAGTTCTTTATGGCTAGGCATTATAGCAGCTACTCTTATGAATAGCTATTGGACAGTACTACAACGTGAGGGTAAAGAATTTCTGGGGTAAGCATTCTTAAAAGCCGTATTTTTCGTCCGTAACACGGAAAAAAAGTCAAAATTGATAAGATATGCACTGGGGTCACCTCACTTGTTCAAACCCAATGCCCCGGCAGTTCTTTATGGCTAGGGATTATACACTCTGCTCTAATAAATAGCTATTGGGTAGTTCTACAACGAGGGGGCAACTAATTTCTGGGGTATGCATTTCTAAAGGACGAAAATTGCGTCCGAAATACGGAAATAAGCCTTAATTCGATAAAATACGCATTGGGGGCGCCCACTTTCCGACCCATTGTCTCGGTAGTTCTTTATGGCTAGGCATTATAGCAGCTACTCTTATGAATAGCTATTGGACAGTACTACAACGTGAGGGTAAAGAATTTCTGGGGTAAGCATTCTTAAAAGCCGTATTTTTCGTCCGTAACACGGAAAAAAAGTCAAAATTGATAAGATATGCACTGGGGTCACCTCACTTGTTCAAACCCAATGCCCCGGCAGTTCTTTATGGCTAGGGATTATACACTCTGCTCTAATAAATAGCTATTGGGTAGTTCTACAACGAGGGGGCAACTAATTTCTGGGGTATGCATTTCTAAAGGACGAAAATTGCGTCCGAAATACGGAAATAAGCCTTAATTCGATAAAATACGCATTGGGGGCGCCCACTTTCCGACCCATTGTCTCGGTAGTTCTTTATGGCTAGGCATTATAGCAGCTACTCTTATGAATAGCTATTGGACAGTACTACAACGTGAGGGTAAAGAATTTCTGGGGTAAGCATTCTTAAAAGCCGTATTTTTCGTCCGTAACACGGAAAAAAAGTCAAAATTGATAAGATATGCACTGGGGTCACCTCACTTGTTCAAACCCAATGCCCCGGCAGTTCTTTATGGCTAGGGATTATACACTCTGCTCTAATAAATAGCTATTGGGTAGTTCTACAACGAGGGGGCAACTAATTTCTGGGGTATGCATTTCTAAAGGACGAAAATTGCGTCCGAAATACGGAAATAAGCCTTAATTCGATAAAATACGCATTGGGGGCGCCCACTTTCCGACCCATTGTCTCGGTAGTTCTTTATGGCTAGGCATTATAGCAGCTACTCTTATGAATAGCTATTGGACAGTACTACAACGTGAGGGTAAAGAATTTCTGGGGTAAGCATTCTTAAAAGCCGTATTTTTCGTCCGTAACACGGAAAAAAAGTCAAAATTGATAAGATATGCACTGGGGTCACCTCACTTGTTCAAACCCAATGCCCCGGCAGTTCTTTATGGCTAGGGATTATACACTCTGCTCTAATAAATAGCTATTGGGTAGTTCTACAACGAGGGGGCAACTAATTTCTGGGGTATGCATTTCTAAAGGACGAAAATTGCGTCCGAAATACGGAAATAAGCCTTAATTCGATAAAATACGCATTGGGGGCGCCCACTTTCCGACCCATTGTCTCGGTAGTTCTTTATGGCTAGGCATTATAGCAGCTACTCTTATGAATAGCTATTGGACAGTACTACAACGTGAGGGTAAAGAATTTCTGGGGTAAGCATTCTTAAAAGCCGTATTTTTCGTCCGTAACACGGAAAAAAAGTCAAAATTGATAAGATATGCACTGGGGTCACCTCACTTGTTCAAACCCAATGCCCCGGCAGTTCTTTATGGCTAGGGATTATACACTCTGCTCTAATAAATAGCTATTGGGTAGTTCTACAACGAGGGGGCAACTAATTTCTGGGGTATGCATTTCTAAAGGACGAAAATTGCGTCCGAAATACGGAAATAAGCCTTAATTCGATAAAATACGCATTGGGGCGCCCACTTTCCGACCCATTGTCTCGGTAGTTCTTTATGGCTAGGCATTATAGCAGCTACTCTTATGAATAGCTATTGGACAGTACTACAACGTGAGGGTAAAGAATTTCTGGGTAAGCATTCTTAAAAGCCGTATTTTTCGTCCGTAACACGGAAAAAAAGTCAAAATTGATAAGATATGCACTGGGGTCACCTCACTTGTTCAAACCCAATGCCCCGGCAGTTCTTTATGGCTAGGGATTATACACTCTGCTCTAATAAATAGCTATTGGGTAGTTCTACAACGAGGGGGCAACTAATTTCTGGGGTATGCATTTCTAAAGGACGAAAATTGCGTCCGAAATACGGAAATAAGCCTTAATTCGATAAAATACGCATTGGGGGCGCCCACTTTCCGACCCATTGTCTCGGTAGTTCTTTATGGCTAGGCATTATAGCAGCTACTCTTATGAATAGCTATTGGACAGTACTACAACGTGAGGGTAAAGAATTTCTGGGGTAAGCATTCTTAAAAGCCGTATTTTTCGTCCGTAACACGGAAAAAAAGTCAAAATTGATAAGATATGCACTGGGGTCACCTCACTTGTTCAAACCCAATGCCCCGGCAGTTCTTTATGGCTAGGGATTATACACTCTGCTCTAATAAATAGCTATTGGGTAGTTCTACAACGAGGGGGCAACTAATTTCTGGGGTATGCATTTCTAAAGGACGAAAATTGCGTCCGAAATACGGAAATAAGCCTTAATTCGATAAAATACGCATTGGGGGCGCCCACTTTCCGACCCATTGTCTCGGTAGTTCTTTATGGCTAGGCATTATAGCAGCTACTCTTATGAATAGCTATTGGACAGTACTACAACGTGAGGGTAAAGAATTTCTGGGGTAAGCATTCTTAAAAGCCGTATTTTTCGTCCGTAACACGGAAAAAAAGTCAAAATTGATAAGATATGCACTGGGGTCACCTCACTTGTTCAAACCCAATGCCCCGGCAGTTCTTTATGGCTAGGGATTATACA